>NC_079415.1:3982274-4051655 GCF_026213295.1 Gadus chalcogrammus | reverse complement strand
CCTGACAGGGGGGGGAGGGGGTCCTTCAGAAGTCAGGGAGCCCCCCCCCCCCCCCCTCACAGGCAGTCGGGGGGGTCCCGGGATGGTGTTTAGCTGGGAAGCACAGGTAAACAGGCAGGTGTGGAGGAGGCTCCAATCAGTGTGTTTCTTCAGGAAAAGTTTGGCTTTAATCGTTCCCCACATGGCTGCTGCTCGCGGCTGTGGGAGCCTCCGAGGCAGAGAGAGGCTATTCCTGGTAGCTACTGACCCCTAGGGGCACAACAGCTTATGTTTGACGGCAGCACCGGGTCTCGTTCGTTTGCATCAGGGAACGGCTAACTGTTTGGCTAAATGAAGTCTGAATCCCGACTGATCCCTGAGTATTTAATCACTGTTAAATGGTATTATTATTTATTTATACTGTTTGCCCTGTTTGTCCATACTTTAGCATTTACTTTAGCATCTATTTTTGTTTTCCCTCCGTACTACTTTGTATTTTTATTTTATTGTATTATGTCCTGTGTATTCCACTGCTGCTGTGCTGTTACACAGGAATAATAAAGCTCTCTCTCTCTGTCTCTCTCTCTCTTTCTCCCTCTTTTCTCTCTCTCTCCCTCTCTCTCTCTCTCTCCCTCTTTGCTCTCTCTCTCTCTCTCTCTCTCTCTCTCTCTCTCTCTCTCTCTCTCTCTCTCTCTCCTCTCCCTCTTCTCTCTCTCTCTCTCTCTCTCTCTCTCTCTCTCTCTCTCTCTCTCTCTCTCTCTCTCTCTCTCTCTCTCTCTCTCTCTCTCTCTCTCTCTCTCTCTCTCTCTCTCTCTCTCATCAGCAGTGTTTTTTTGCTATGTTGTTGATTCACAGTGGTGTCTCACTGTGGTTATACATCCTGTTATCACACTATGGGTTCAACCGAAGAGTCCTCAGACGAAGGTTGGTCTGTATTTGGTATTCAAGTACGCCACAACAGCAGTACACCAGTGTACTTCATACTATATTAATAAACCACAGGGAGGTTGAGAACCTCTACCTCTGAAATGCAATTTTACAACATCTCCACCTGGGTTTTCCACTGCGAACCTCGACGTGAAACGCTGTATTTGTTTGAACTATCGACTCCTAGATAGCCAACCGCGGTACAAGATTTCCCGAAGGGGCTTCGAATGCTGATTCGGTGGAGTTCAATAAATACCTCCATTTCGTTTACCGGTAAATATGTTTTTAATTGTTTCAGACTAGAAACAGGCAAACGACAGACTGAGGGCAGGAGCCCTTTCCCAGCATGCCTTAATTGGCTCGCAGCTAGTTAGTCGTTAAAAGTTAATTGAAGTTGTACCCTAATCTATTTCAGCAACAAGGCTGTCTGCATACATAATTAAGCAGTATCACGCGATAGGGAGTTGTGCGGTGCTGAACTCCGGCAGGGCTGGGATTCGGTCGTTGGTGAAAACGCTGCAGGCCCGTATAGCTGAAGATAATCACGGCGTGCTGATGTTCAGCATCACAGCACGACCCCGAGTCTGATATTGCTTTTACCCAACAGTTCCAAAAGCGCTTTTTATAAGTTAACAAAAACAGTGAAAGTAATATGAAGAATAACAGCTAATGGTTTGTTTGTAAAATTCTTTATTTGGCTCCGCCCATAAAAATAGTTCTACCGCAGGGTTGGTTTAGGACCAAGCACAACATTAACGTTTTTACGCACACTAGCTTGATACTTTGTGTAGGTCTTCATGTTACTTTAAGCTATGTAGGCTACTTTTATCGTATGTTTCAATGTATTGATGAAATATGAAATTGCTGACAGTCTCTTTTCTGGCAATTGTGATGCCGATGAGTGTACGAATGTACAGTAATTAACGGTTAAAATAAGCACCTGTAAGGCGGAGTGATACATGTGAGGGGAAAAGTCCCGGAGCTGGTGCACTCTATTTCAGCACTCAGGGAATGCCTCTTATCCAATCAAATGCCAATGTCGGAATAATAGCCATCAAACCAGCTAGGAGATGTCTCGCATCGCATGCAGCCAACGCCGTTCCAGAATAAATTTCTGTAGTAGCTTTTCTTACCGAAGTACACTTTATAATATCTTTATTTAATAAAGTCATACAGTAATTTTGTGCTTTTATATGAAATAGTCGGAGCGTATATGAGACTATTGGCAATTAGTTGCATAGTTCAAAGCACGCATTGGGCCGAAAATGATAGAGACAAAAGTGACGTACAATGAGTCGTGACTGGTCTATGATTCATTGGGCATGTTGCCACCTAGCGGCCCGGCCGTGTAACAACACAACAACGCCTAAAAACCGCACTGTAATCCCCTAAATTGTTTTATGTTTGTGCATTAAAGCAGACATTCGGTGTTGTGTGGCAACAAAGAGATAGTTAATTTCCTGTAACCAGCATTACTTGTAATATACATGTGTGTGTTTGTGTATGTGTATGTATGTGTATGTGTATGTCTGGGAGTGTGTTAGTGTGCGTGTGTGTGTGTGTGTTTCATGGAGTTGGAGGAAGATATACCCGGATGAGATCTGCTCATTAATATAGAATCTGGGACGACCCTGAAGACAACCAAATACAAAAAAAAACATTGAACTTCAGGACATGAGGAATGGATTGATTGACAGATCTAATGATTGCCTGCAGATAATTATAATTGATTGATTTATAGATTGATTGATAAATAAATATAAATATAAATATAAATATAAATATAAACTAAATAGCACACTCCCTACATGGATGGGTATGGTTTGTTTGTGTGTGTGCTTTGTGCTTTGTGTGTGCTTTGTGTGTGTGTGTGCTTTGTGTGCTTTGTGTGCTTTGTGTGTGTGTGTGTGTGTGTGTGTGTGTGTGTGTGTGTGTGTGTGTGTGTGTGTGTGTGTGTGTTTGTGTGTGAAAAGGAGAGTGAGGGAGAGGAAGAGATTGGTAGAAGCCGGGGGAGTTAGAGATCGAGAGAGAGAGAAATACAGCGAGAGAGAGAGCAACTTCGATTGAGACTGGGATAAGTGAGAATGAGAGTTACAGAGAGAGAGAGAGTGAGAGTTAGAGAGAGAGAGTGAGAGTTAGAGAGAGAGAGACAGAGAGACATAGAGAGCGAAAGCGAGTGAGAGAGAGATAAAGAGACCGTGAGCGAGATATAGAGAGAGAAAGCGAGAGAGAGAGCGAGGGCGAGAGCGCGTGCGCGCGCGAGAGAGAGATAAAGATAAAAAGAGAGAGAGGGCGAGAGCGTGCGGGAGAGAGATAAAGACAGAGGGGGAGCTCTTGGGATTCCTACAGGTCAGCCTAGATTTGCCCCCTGGCGACAGGGCGGATCAGGATCAAAGCCCGGCAATGGCGGTTTCTGCCTGTTCGGTCTAAGCCCCGCCCCTTTCCTTCGCCCCACCCCGCCCTGCTTTCCATTCAGTAACAGTAACACACACTCACAGTGGGGGATCAGTCCTCCCTGTACAGGACTCCCAGGATCAATGCTTCCTTTATGTGGAGAAAGACTCTTTGGTTTTTGTTTACCTTCCTGGGCTGGCCTGGCCTGGGGGAGAACCAATCATCATCCAGGAACAGGGGTGTCTAGTACCACCCCATTGGTCGGTCTCACCGGACCAATAGGGTGGGACCGGGACATGTCTTGTGATATGAGTCATGAGGGGCAGGGGTTTGGGGCACTCTAGGGAATGTGTACAACTGGATTAAAGTCATCCAGCTGAACCAGTGTTGAGGAAATTCACTGACTTTTTCCAAAGCGACTTTGCAGGGTCAAAGAGTTGCTAAACAGCTTGCAAAAGAGTCAAGACTCACTGGTTCACCTAGACTCTGCCTACACACCCTCCCCCCCACCCCTTTTTTTACGCACTTGTTATATGTTCTAGGTCCTGTGATTTAGCATAGCCATAGTACTTAGCATTTTGTATCATCTTATCCTAGCTATCTTTGTTGTATACGAGGAATGGGTTGACCTAGCGATTGTTAGTGTTTGGCACTTGTTTCTATGAACCTTAATGTACCGACACAGCGATCTATTGTTTTTTCTATTTCTTCTGACAAATGTACCTATTGTAAGTCGTCTTGGTTAAAGGTGGCTGCTAAATGCCCTGGATGGAAATGACGAAGCCGACTTGTTCAGGGATGAAAGCTGACACCGAGGATTGAACACAGATCAGCAGGGAGTCAAACAACCATAGCCACCATAGGCTAAAGAAAAACGACATTACCCAAGGGGCAACACACAGATAATCCTGCAACCCAAACAAGACTCAGATCTTAATGCAATCCATCATCACTGCATCGTTCAATTAGTATTAATTCCCACCATCTGTCCATCCATCCCCCCCCCCCACCCCCCAATTTCCACCCATCTGTCATGTCCTTCAAAGCATGCATCGGTCGTTCTTTTGTCATCCATTCATTCATGCGTCAATCCATTCATTCATCCATCCATCCATCCATCCATCATGCTATCTTTCCAGCCCCCCGTCTATAAATCTGTCCGTCCGTTCTCTCATTCAGCCAGGCACATTGCGTTAGGTATGAACCTTAAATAGAACAGAGGACGCCTCGACACGAACCTACCCAGCTTAGAGGACACAGCACCCACGTGCTGAGTCACGAGCGCTGACTGCTCGGTTGATGCACGGGCGGCCACGTGACGCGAGTGCCTCGTAACGACCCGACGTCCCGGCTGCGGTTTCCCCTAGCAACGGGTATCATCCGAGTTCAAGATTTAATTAGAACGATTGCGATTGTTTTAAGGCATGATGGTTAAGAGATAAACAAATGTCCAATGATGCAGACAGTCCTTTTTGTTGGTGACAATCTGTCCCTAGGGGGTGTTCTTCATTTCCACGCGTCACTCTCACAAATAAACAAACAAACAAACAAACAAACAAACCCACAGCCACATATGGCCGTCGATGTCTGTTTGACTTAATCCCCAAACAGAGGTGGTCATGATGACCTACTTCGGATCACGGCCCAACAGAACATTTGTCGTATCTCCGACCGAAAATATTCAGGAAACACAACAGACAGGACACGAGGTATGACGCCGTGTTCCCCGGTGCCGCGCGCCAGTACCGTCCCATCCCTGCCCGCGCCCCCCCCCCCCCCCCCATCCCATCCATGGGCCTATTAAAGAGATCTCATCCCTCCCGCCAGCCCCCTGTATGGTGGGATGGAAAGCGAGACACACAGGCCCCGCCCACTGTACGCTCGGAGCCTTGGAGGAGGGTAGGCCCCGCCCACTGTACGCTCGGAGCCTGGGATCCGTGGGGCCACCCGGGTTACACCGCCCCCCGTCCGGCCCCGTGCGTCCCTACGTCACCGAGCGGCGGCGGCTTCCCCTGTGAGTGGATTCAAACGCTCCACACCAGAGACCCATCCTCACGCAGCAGCACGAGCAGGTCAGCAGCGAGCACGCAAGGACAACACCGCCGCGGGACACGAGCCACGTCCTTACTGTCCGAGGTAAGCCGTGATGTGGCGCTCGATCAGTCGACTCGTGTGTGTAGGAACGCCGCTGAATCTGTGTGTCTGTGTGTGTGTGTGTGTGTGTGTGTGTGTGTGTGTGTGTGTGTGTGTGTGTGTGTGTGTGTGTGTGTGTGTGTGTGTGTGTGTGTGTGTGTGTGTGTGTGTGTGTA
The DNA here is from genome assembly GCF_026213295.1 of Gadus chalcogrammus. Taxonomy (NCBI): domain Eukaryota; kingdom Metazoa; phylum Chordata; class Actinopteri; order Gadiformes; family Gadidae; genus Gadus; species Gadus chalcogrammus. The sequence goes on along the minus strand of NC_079415.1, from coordinate 4,046,046 downwards.
TGTGTGTGTGTGTTCTCCCGGTCGCGTGCCCTCGCATCACAAAGAAACACTGCGCGCGATGCGACCGCGGTGTCTCCTTGACGACAGGATCCCGTCCTCGGCCGCAGTCACCAAGGAGTCTAGTAGTTAAATATTTTAAAATGTTGTATCCCGTGTCTCTGTGTCCTCTATGTCCTGGGGGCGTTACCACATTGGCTAACCCAATACAGGCGAGGTTTGGCCAACTCTAAATTATTGATCTTATTTGGTGGGACACCGAAGAAGGGCTCGAGAGGCCCCGCGGGTCGGCCGGATTCAACCGGTCTTCAGCCCGCGAACAGCACACAAACACACACACACACACACACACACACACACACACACAGACAGCACATCCCCGTCTTCATCCTGGGACCGCGGGCTATGATGATGATGATGAAGAGTCCCACCGCGTCACATCAATGTTGAATGTGTCTGATGATGTAGCCCACCACTCCACACCAGTCCCTGGTCTTCCCACCAGTCCTCCCACTTACAGGAGCAGAGGCGATACGTTGTCTGTTATGGTCCGTGTCTGTGGTGGGTCTCGTGGGCTAGCTAGACGAGTGGGGATGTTGTGAGTGCGTGTGTGTGTGTGTGTGTGTGTGTGTGTGTGTGTGTGTGTGTGTGTGTGTGTGTGTGTGTGTGTGTGTGTGTGTGTGTGTGTGTGTGTGTGTGTGTGTGTGTGTGTGTGTGTGTGTGTGTGTGTGTGTGTGTGTGATTCTGCTTGTTAGCTGATCAGGATTAAGAAGCGAAGAACAGATGTGAACCGGAGATTTCAATGTATTCTTAATTTTTAACAAAATGTGACAGAATGTCACTAGAGGAAGAATCGCCCACAACGTGCAACCTTCCTCACCGTTGCATTTCCAGTCCAGTATTCGTAACATACGAAAAGTACCTTACGTTTTAAGAAACGTGACTTGAGTTTACGATCCTTATCCTTGTTGGAACTGCGCATGCGCAGTGGAGTTTACGAGGCGCTTATCGCACCGCTCAAAGTGTCAGACGCTCTGATCAAAACAGAGTGTACTCTGATCAGCTTAGGAATGATGAGTACGGTCTTCTTGAAGACCAGGGTTTCACTATAACCCCATCTCCATGTTATCTCCAAAGCACTTGACTCGAGTCACTGTGTAGCCTACATGCGAGGTTTACGGTTGTTTTAAAACGGCCCAAGATGTGTATTGCTGCCCCCCTTGCACTTGTGTTTACTATTATGCCCTCAGATGCAAGTCTCTGTGGTGTCAACAGTCTGGTCCATTCACTTTTCCGCGATGGAAAAATATGAAAAGCTGCAGTGACGTTCTAATATGATTATTACACACAGCCAGCATGTGTTTACCCATCATTTAATTTAAACTTTAAAAAAAACTGAAGTCCATTAATGTTTTGGTGCCTTCGTGGACGTAATGCCAGCAAAACATTGATTTACTTTACATTTTTCAGGGGCATTGTATTTCATTCCTTATTTTTCCCTCCTCAAATTCTCATGTAACAAACACACTTGTGGTTTTCCCGCTTCAAACGACCAGAAATGTAACTAATATCAGTAATGGTAGACGATTACCTGAATATATATTTTGTTCAGGCATTCTCACCCTCCCCCCTCCCTCTTTATCCATTCTCTTATCTTTATTAAAACAATGCCACAGCCTGCTTAACAGAGGATGCAGAGGATTCTGGGATTTGGAGTGTTTTGCTGTTTCAGAGATTTCAGTTTTGATTTGTTGCCATGTAAACTTGTAATTCACTTATTGTTGTTGCTCTACCAACAGCTTATAGTTTGTTACTAGTTTGTATACTGTTAAAACCACATACCAGAGCCTGCTTAACAGAGGATGCAGAGGAATCTGGGATTTGGAGTGTTTTAGCTGCTTCTGAGATTTCAGTTTTGGGCGTCGCCATGTAAACATGTAATTCACTAATTGAGGTTGTTCTACAAACAGCTACTGGTATGTTACTAGTGTCTGTGCGTGTCTGTGTGAGTCATAGGATTTCTTGTACAGCCTCTTCACCTCAAACAAACTGTAATTATCTTTCTGTCGTCATCCAATTTGTCAACCCTGTCTTACCGGAATATGCAAAGTTACCCACGTCATAGAAACGTTCCGGATGCTTTACATTAATTAACTTCATTAAATTAACACTTATTAACTTCATATCAGCTGATGAGCGGAGGAATTAAATAACTTATTTAATTGTGTTTATTTTGTACGCCATGGCTTAAGGTAACTCAAGGTCACACCAAACAAATATAATGTAATATATAACTTTATCAACCCTGTTTATACATTAATAATGCCTCCACATTTCCATATGCTTCTTGACCAACTTTCTTTTTAACTTGTTGACAAATCCATCAAAACCTTTGTCACTGGATTAATTAAGTTTTCGCCCAAGAAAGTCTTGGAGAATCGGTAACCCTATCGCATCTCTGACCTCAAATCAAAGATGAGAATTTCTGACGATCCCATTATACATAAAACCCCTACGCAGACGATCTAATCATTAACAGAGTCATTAGTTCGGCACCATCAAAGCAAGGCTGGATGGGAATCCAGACTTTAAAGGCCGTACACCTTTTGATGTGCCTTTGAGCACATCAAAGAACGGAGGCCTATACAATCGAAGCGTCGTGTTTATGTATTTTCACACAGGACCCCCTGCCTTACGGCGTTTATGTTCAGGATGCACGTAACCCAATAGTCTAGCGGGCCCCTCGTATCAGGACGGCATTGTTTCTAACCTGGCCCTTTGAATCTACCGGGGGGGTCGTTTGTTCTCTTGGGACGGGCGTGGCCGTGTTTACGGCAGGGTCCACCACTACACGCTGGTCGACGGGTGGGTGGGGTACAGAGGATCTGAGGCCGATTGTTCGGGCCCCGAGTGCACTTTGACCCGCGGTAACCACGGGAGCACCGAAACAACGTTTTTTCCCCATCGGGTTACCTAAGAGCCGTGAGCTCTTAGGTTGACTTTGACCTCTGAGTATGTTGGGTTGCGGGGGGGCGGGTCGCGGTGGTGGAGGCGATGGGGTAACCACCTCACGGCTTTGGGCTTTATCGCATGGGCTTACAACATTGTGGTGCAGCCCTAAGAATGTATACAGTACATTAACATTCAGGGCATTCAGCGGACGCTTTTATCAGAAGCTACTTACAATAAGTACTTGTCAGAAGGAATGGAAGTAATATATCGCTGTCTGTAAAGTAAGGATGTAAATAGAACCAAGTGCCAAGCACATACAATGGCTAGGCTAATCCATTCCCTGTATGCAGCAAAGACAGCTACGATATCATGCTTCATACTAAGTACTATTATTAAGTGCAAGGACAACATACTATAAGTGCGTAACAGGGGTGTGGGGGTGATACGGGGGGGGGGGGAGGTTGAGGGGGGAGGCTATGCAGAGTCGAGGTGAAACTGAACAAGTGAGACTTGAGTCTTTGGGACAACCTTTAAGGCTGCCAGTTCAGTTTGAAAGTTATACTCTGACACACTGACCCTGGACGTGCCACTTTTATCTAACTCCGTAGCCAACAGGGTCACACCGGTAACAGACTCGGTCACACACTGTCTGGAGGTCTAATCAGATCTCACCCGTCTGGCCCGTAGTAACGCTAAGACCTGACACAACGGTGATGGTGTTGTGTGTCACTGTCCACGTTGTGGTAGAGTTGGACCCGATCCAAGCAGAAGTAGTGTGTTGTGGTTAGTGCGAGCCAAGCAGGAGGAACATGTGTGTTGCCCCCCTTTACGGACTGATGCTGTGAGGGAAAAGGTCAGCACATTCACACCGAGCGCCTCGGGATTCAGCCCAAGACAACAGGGCCCCTTCAGACCCCAGTGGGCGATGGGAAAATATTCTCATGTGTTTATTTACTCCGACTCACTCACTCACTCACTCACTGGCCCACTCGTCATTCACACAGTGTCTGAACATGCAGTGTAATCCTGGGTTATAAAGTGCTAGGTATGTGTGTTGTAATTAATGCAGTCGGCACCCAACCCAGAACCGGTAGGGATGGCTGGGCTGGCCCTCTGCCATCCAGCCAGGAGCAAAATGGACATCTCTGAACTGCCACGTTTTAACGTCAGGTGGTGGAGTTATTTGAACGTTACAGCGCTCTTAAACACGCTGGGGGTCATCATGGCACAGGTGCTCATGAATTGAAGCGGAAAGGTCGTTGGACATCATCGGTAGCGTTTGACAGTGTTGCTGAAGCCACTTCCTGTCAACATGGCCACTGTTTTCAGACTTTACAGAAAAGTCATTTTTTGATTTTTCGTTTTCTCTTCAGAGTAAATGGTAAGATATCTGCTAAGTCTTCTCCGCAGGGCCTTTTTAATAATATCAGGCAGTGTCCCGGACCGACATACAAGCACATGGCCTCTGGTTCAGCTGGAGGCCTAATAACTAACTAATAACAACATGTTTTGCAATATTAATAGAAGTGGTTTCAGCCCCCCCCCCCCCCCCCCCCCCCGGACAGATTCCATGTAAATCCCAGATACTGTTGGTAAAATCTAAATGTTGTCAACTTCCATTTCATGTTCGAACGCAAGTTTGATTATTCAAATTCAATTATTCAAATACTACCGAGGCTCAACATGACGGTTATGCAGCTCCCAAGAACATCACCCAACGGACATAGCTCCCTGTTACGAGCAAGCCCAGACACACACAATCACAACGCACACAACACGTCCTCAGAACGCTCTGAAGAAAACTCTGGCCAAGTTCTCCTCCCTCCAGGCTGAAACCCAGCACTGTGTGGGGCTCAGAGCGCCCCCTGTGAGTGCACGCTAAACCTGAGATCCCTCATCCCTCATCCCTCCACCCACCACCCTCCACCCTCCAGCACGGAGGCAGTCTAACTGGCGGCCTTCCAACACCGTTGACCTTGGAGCGAGGAGCCCACAGTCACAGAGCGAGCGCTCGCTCAGGGCCACTGCCCCCCCCCTACTCCGTCAACCTTCCTACTTCCCTTCACTTGTTCCTTCTTTCTATCGCTCTTTCTTTCTTCTTTCCCCCCCCCCCCTTCCGCTCACTCTTTTCATTTTCTACTCTTTTCACCCCTATTGTTTACTTGGTTTTCTTTCTTCCCGTGTTTTATTTTTTAATGTTTTGCCCGTGTGACCCGAGAGTTGATGAACGCGCCCGATCCGAAGAACGCCGTGTTCCTCGGATCACGATACCGTTTGAACATTGTCTTATTCTTGTGCCGCTCCGAGGCTGAGATTATGTTTGTTGTTTTATTTTTGGATTCCCCATGGCCGCAACAAGAGCCCTCCTCAAGATCTGGGCGTATTCTTGAGACCGGGGAGCCGGGCTAATTCGATTAGTATTATTGAATTAGCCTCCAGTGGTACGTTGCTGTGTGCGTGTGTCATTACACGCATGAAACAGAAAGTTCAGTCTCGCTGGGTTTGAAACGAACGCATTTCGTCGATGGTTGTCGACGATGGTATATGTCAAACTGCTTTCTTGTCGGTTTGAACTGGGGTTAAGCTTTTATTGGTACATCTAGGGCGGACACGTCGAATATCACAAAAGTTTCTCAATGGATTTCATTAGACCTATGGATTATGTTTGAGAACACACTCTGTTTACCAATGAGTGGGAGATTATATCACTCGTTATGACTAACTGTAAATCAGACCAAATAATCCCTGTGTAAATAGCCAATAGCTAAGGGAGGTACTTGTAGCGGCCTGTGATTGGCTAAGAAGGGGTGAATTGGCAGAGTTACCACAGGTTTGGGTAGTTCTCTATTGTGCCAGCTGTTCTTTTAAATATTTGGTCAAAGTGACCCCTAATTCATTACCTTAAATTAATAGTTACCCTTATTCATTACATAGCCAAAGGGTTATATGTCAATGATCTGGTAATTAATTACAATTTCATAAATATTTGCCAATCAGTAGGGGGATAGGAGGGAGGTATTTGTTTTATATTCGATATCAGTATTAACATTTGCTCAACTGTTTTTGTACAGTTAAGTCGCATTCATTTCAATGCTTTCCCTTCAAACGGTCAATCTGTTGACCGTCAATCTGCTGGGATGCAAGCCAAACAAAAGTCCTTCTCCTGGGAATGTTCATTACCTTGCGTCCCCATAGCAACCAAACCAGTCTGCTCCTGACCACATAACACTAAATAAGGAGATAAACCTTTCCTTTGCCTTGTTTTGAATCAACCTGACCTTTTGGTTTCCGTTCTACTCCTTCACGCTTCTTTTCCCCGAGCGACTTCCCCCCCCGTGAGTTATGTTCTCACGGAGCAGGTAAGGGGCTGGCGTCTCGCCCAGCGAGGCCTAGCGGTACGCTGTGGACATCAGGGGTTTAGGAACAACAACCATCGGGGGCCCAGTCTTTGGGCAGCATATGGCTCGGGAGGTAGAGCGAGTTGGCTACTAGTAACCGTAAGGTTGCTAGTTTGAATCCCCGGCTCCGCGTAGCGGAGTGTCCCTGAGCGAGACGCCTCACCTTGACTGCTCCGGACGAGCTGGCTATCGCCCTGCGTGGTTGACACCGCCGTTGGTGTGTGAATAAATGGGTGAATGTTACATTTACATTTAGGGCATTTAGCAGATGCTTTTATCCAAAGCGACTTACATCAGTTATTACACACCTTGACACACCAACGGCAGAGTCAACCATGCAAGGTGACAGCCAGCTCGTCAGGAGCAGTTAGGGTGAGGGATAAGTGTCTCGCTCAGGGACACATCAACAATCAGCTAGGAGGAGCTGGGGATCGAACTAGCAACCTTTCGGTTACAAGACAACTGCTCTACCTCCTAAGCTAAGCCGACCCTCTAAGCTGAATGTTAGGCAGTATTGTGAAGCGCTTTGAGTGGTTAGAATAGCGCTGTATAAATGTAGTCCTTCTACCCTCAACTAGCCTCTACCCCGTTTGTGCTTCTCGTCACAAACACACGGCGTAATGAAACCAGACAAGCCGAAAGCGTCTTCCCCATGAAGTGCAGCGTCATCACGGTGGATAAAACCAGCCTCCACATCTCCTCTCCTGGTGCTGAGTCTCTGCTGGTGCCCAGCCAATACTCAGATTATCCTGGGATTAGAACCTACTGTATATCCCCCCCCCCCCCCCCGGAGGGAGGGAGGCGGTAAGCCCTCTTTGATTTATAGAGCGCAATGCATGGAAAATACACAGTAGGAGAGCGAGGAAAGTGTTTTTTTTTTTTCCGAGGCTGGACATGGGTTCTAGGAATGTGATGTAAACAATTCCCCCGAGCGCCTGACTTGACTGGAGGGCGTTGCGCAAGAGGTGCACAGCTTACTAGGGCGGGGGGCTGGGGCCCTCTGGAGGACCCCTGCTGGGGATTGGGGGGAAGGTGGACAGGGGGGACGGGCATGTAGGGGCCCGTCCTGTTTACACGATGCGTACTGAAGTATCGCTTGTGTTATTAAGGCCCCTTTGTTATGTAATGGACACCCAAAGGAATGTGTATATAATGTTCCATACTATTCTACGGAATCGACTGTAAACACTCAAACATACAGTTGATGATGATAGGGGAGGGGGGGGGTATGAGATATTGTAAAAAGGAAGAAAAGCTATTATCAGTGCTTGCACAACTGATTGTAATTTAAATCGATTAGTCCGGAAATATTCCCATCATATCTTCAGATTTAAAACATACTAGATTTCGTCTTTATGTTACAGTTTTAGTACAGCTCTTATGTGGTATGCATTGTCTTCACGTTTGTGTGCGTGTGTAAGTGTGTGTGTGAGCGCGTGTGTGTTTGTGTGTTTGTGTGTGTGTGTACGTGTATGTGTGTGTTTAAAACCTGATATCTGGTGAGTGGATGAAGGGTGCAGACATGATTTATTAATGGCCGGGGATTTTCATTTTTTTTTCGTCCCTTTGCTTTTCTGAAACCCATTTTCATCAAGTGAAGAGGGTGAAACCTCTCAAGCATATGTGTATATATAGGTGTGTCTGCTGAGGGACTGTTTTTCACTGTCAGCTAGACGTAGCCTACAGTGAGATAATGGAAAACCAGGCATTTCAACACATGTAGATGTGACTAGCAAATACACGTTCTCTTGTGGTTGCACAGCTGTGATACCAAACAGGAAAATAGATTCATACATTGACTAATTTCGTACTCGTGCCAGTTTCGTGTTAACAGGAAGTGATTGTGACACGCACCACCAACACCTTTCCCCCTTCTCCGATCACTACCCTCACACCTGTTTTCTTGTGAGTGAAGTGAAAGACTTTAAAGACTATTGTCTTTAAAGGAGACACAGGGTGAGTCTAGTGTACAAAACAGCATCACTACAGCTTCCCTCCCTCCAGAGTCACAGAGATGCTCAAATGATTTGATCTGGCACTTCATGCACTCACCTGTTTTAATTGTATGTTGTACGTCCTGGCACTTAAAAATAGTACTTTGTGTATCGTGTAGCATCTTATCCTAGGTATCTTTGTTGCATACAGGGATCAATTGTAAGTGCTTTGCACATTTTTGTTGTGTTTCGCTGCTGTTTTCTTCACGGTTCTCCTCTGAACGGGACCCTTTACTGTCATGGTGGTGTGACCCTTGTATTTAAATCGATTATGGGTGTAACTAGTTCTATCGGGACCCTCCATCCCGAACAGACGTTAAGTTGCACACTTAACGTCTGCAACGTTAAGTGTGCTAAGCAGAATGTCGCCCAGCGCCCCGCCCACCACCACCACCACCACCTGCTTGCTTCTGCTCTGTATTATATTTAACCTACACAATGGGGGGAGATACCTGACGGACCCCATGGGGGATTGTATAGTGCCCCCTGTCGACAAACGTTTGTATTCTGTATCTGACATCTGTGTGGTAGGCCTTAAACCCTACAGCTTGGAAAAGAGTGAAACCATACCGCCAAACTAAAGTGTATCCCCATTTAATGCAAAAAATTGCCTATGACATGATTGACGTGACGATTCCGGACAGAACTGCTTATGACGGGGCATTTTTTTGCTTTATGCCTCAATCATCACAAACTCGATACATGCGCGCCGTCCCCTAAAGGTCAACACAAAAGTATTGATTCCCCTCAAGCTTTTATTGGTCCTGTACACTGACTCCTGGACTCTCACAGTCCCTCCCTGTGTGAGTTCACCGACGGACATGTGCCGGGAGATTAGGCTCGGAGGAAAGGCGGTAAAAAAGCAATACGTTGAGGATTAGGAAGGCGAAAATAATGTGATTAGCCCCGAGCTTCCAACTTCCAACTGTGTGTGTGTGTGTGTGTGTGTGTGTGTGTGTGTGTGTGTGTGTGTGTGTGTGTGTGTGTGTGTGTGTGTGTGTGTGTGTGTGTGTGTGTGTGTGTGTGTGTGTGTCTGCTTTTCCTTTCTAAGCCACGTCTTAGTATAGCGGCGTTAAAAGCACAATTATCGCTCTCGGCTTTGCTGAACACATGGTTGTTCTGTTTGCTTTGTAAACAGTAGCACCTGATTTGGACCCCCACCTCCATCCCACCCTACCCCTCCCTCTATCGCCGCTTCAATCTCCTCCTACTTTTCCACTACTCTGCCTCGGGGAAGGAGATAACGGTGTGTGTGAGTGTGTGTGTGTGTGTGTGTGTGTGTGTGTGTGTGTGTGTGTGTCTGTGCATGGAGGTGGGTTGTTCAAATCACCTGGGCCTTTTTTTTGGTTGAGCTAAGAAGTGGGCGGGGCAACACCTGTTCATCCAGGTAAGACGAAGTGGGCGGGGCAACACCTGTTCACCCAGGTAAGACGAGTGTTGACCTTATTTAGTGCGGACACTTTGGAAGGTCAACACAGAAGACAGGAGTTTGTGTGTGTATGCGCCTGTGTTTGTTTATGCGCATGCGTGTGAATGTGTGTGTATATGCGTGTGTGTGTGCGTGTGTGTGTGCATGTGCGTGTCTGTGTGGTATGTTTGCACGTGCCTTCTCTTGTTCCGGCTGGGCTGGTATGTCCTTCTCCTCGGGCAGGTCACATTGGAGCTAGGTCCCGCCCCCCTTCCCAGTCCTACCTTTCCACTCCAGGTCCCACACCACCACCGCTCCGTCAATAAGGGTCTGGTTCTCTGCCAACGGCGAATGTTCCCAACAAGCAAATAGCGCAACCAACCAGCCAATGGCGCGACCAGCCAGCCAATAGAACGACCAACCAGCCAGTAGCGCGACCAGCCAGCCAATCGCGTGTCCAACCAGCCAATTGTGCGACCAGCCCGCCAATAGCGTGTCCAGCCAGCCAATAGCACGACCAACCAGCCAATAGTGCGACAAACCAGCCAATAGCGCGACCAACCAGCCAATAGCGCGACCAACCGGCCAATAGCGCGACCAACCGGCCAATAGCGCGACCAACCGGCCAATAGCGCGACCAACCGGCCAATAGGGCGACCAACCGGCCAATAGCGCGACCAACCGGCCAATAGCGCGACCAACCGGCCAATAGCGCGACCAACCAGCCAATAGCACGACCAACCAGCCAATAGCGCGACCAACCAGCCAATAGCGCGACCAACCGGCCAATTGCGCCACAAACCGTCCGGTAGCGCCACAAACCGACCAATGATGCGACCAACCAGCCAATCGCGTGACCTTGCTTCTTCTTCTTCTTCTCCTTGTTTGCAGTGAGCAGCGATCTCCCCGCCCTCCACGCCCGCCCATCCACCCCCCCCTGTCCCTCCGTCCAGAGCCAGGTCTGCGATGCCCCCCCCGGCGAAGGCTGTGGCCGCCGTGGAGCCCCCCGATGGAGGCTGGGGCTGGGCGGTGGTCCTGGGAGCCTTCATCTCCATCGGCTTCAGCTACGCCTTCCCCAAAGCCACCACCGTCTTCTTCAAGGACATCCAGAAGATCTTCGGGACGTCCTACAGCCAGACAGCCTGGATCTCCTCCATCATGCTGGCCGTCATGTACGCCGGAGGTAAGCCCCCCCCACCCAACTGGTGGTTAGGTCTGGTGAATCTCTCTGTCTCTGTCTCTGTCTCTCTCTCTTTCTCTTTCTCTCTCTCTCTCTCTCTCTCTCTCTCTCTCTCTCTCTCTCTCTCTCTGACTACCTCTATCACACACACAAACACACGCACACACACAAACACACACACACACACACAAACACACACACACACAGACACACACACATACACACACACACACACATACACACACACACACACACACACACACATACACACACACAAACACACACACACACACACAATCATGAAACATTAATATAAATACTGCTATTAGATTTTTTTATGGCTTTTATTTTCGAAAATCGAGTGATTTTCGAAAGATGACATCTTTATTATTCTGACGTCAACTAGGTTGACGTCATGAGGGTCATTTGGTTCATATTGAGAAGCGACCCATTTGGTTGTTTAGGTCGGAGATCATGCTGAACACACACATCACTGCTGTGCTTCGGGGAACGCTGTAAACAGTATGTTAAAACAAAACCACAAGCCAATATTTGGCACAATTTAAATCATTATGTTTGTGTAATGTCCAAGAAATATACAGAAGTAAACAGAAGGCCAAAGATGCAAAAAATTGCATCTTTTCACATCCAATTTCTGATCTTTTATTGGAGTTAAGAAAGTTGGCTGACTACTAAAGCTGACGCCAAAATTGAAGTGTCACCATTTTGACCTTGACTCAATGCCAAATATCCGAACGTCAGATTGTACAAGTTGTTGCCAAGGGCAACTTGAAGCTTCATAATCTGAATAAAAACAAGTACTAAACTATCGTTTAAGTACTTGTTGAGGATGTTTTATACATTTCTGAAGGATGCATCAATACTTCCCTCAGAAGCTTCGACAAAATGTGTCCAAATGCTACACTATAGTGTTTCACCGAGGTGCTATAGAGCTATGGAGGTGTAAAACAAATACTGGACATTTTGAAGGACATCGCAGGTATTCACTGGCCTGTATAAAGTGCCTTCCTCCCATTGAAAAGCGCTTTTTAAACTTCTCTTCAGCAAACTTACCCACAGCTCCCTGCACTGAACAGCCGTCCATCTTATTAACTGGAGGTATCTTTTGTTCCACTTTCATGACTCATATGTCAACGCTGTTGATTCATATAATTATTCAGGTAACCGGGTATAATTACTCAGGTATTATTACTCAGGTGTTATAATAACTAGACTCTGCCCTGACTCATATGGACGTTATCGTCGTAGTTAACCCAGGGGTTCCTGAAGACTGTGGAATTACCTCGGCCCCTAGTGAAATCCGCAACATATGCTCATTACCGTGTCTGAAAAGAGAGTGAGGTGATCACGATGTCTCTGTGCAAACAGTTCACCAATGCGGCCTCTGCCTGTGCAGCCTTTAAACGCATTCACAATCAAATTAAGCCATAAAGAAATGAAGGCATTCATATATACGTTTTTGAAAAAAACACAGACGGCGGGGTCAACCACGGAAGGCCACCGCCAGCTCGTCGGGAGCAGTTGGGGTGAGGTGTCTTGCTCAGGGAAACCTCGACACTAAGAGGAGCCGGGGATCGAACTAGCAACCTTCAGGTTACAACTTGTCAACCCACTCTACCTCTTGTGCCACTGCCGCCTTACTTGCCGAAGATGTTATGGCCATCCCACTAGGTCCCATGCAACCAGCCACATATGGCTCGTGACCCAGAGGTTGAGAACCACTGGTCTTTCTACTGTTTAAATGCACCGCCCTGTTCCCTGGTTACTGCCGAGCTTCCAGGATACGAGAGAGAGACGGTTCATTTCCGAGACGGTATGACCGGTACGGCCCCTCAGCTGAAGTGACGAGCAAATATTGACCCAAGTGTTAACTAAAGGAGTGTCGACCGTCACACCGGTTCTCCCGCCTTGTTCTCCCGACTGGGCAAGGGGTTCAGATGTGACGTTACTACTCGTTTAGTTTAAATAATAATTCATATCTATAACAAACGATACACATTGAGAACCGATAGCCCCCTGAGACGTACCATCTCCCGTTTGCATTGCTAATATATTTGCTTCACTATCGGTGTTTGGCTCAAAAGAGGGGTTCAGCACTGCGTACCTTGAGAGAGCTACTCTGGGGTAATATGCTAAGCAGGCTTTGTCCCAGTGCAGCCGTTCTTAACCTGAGCAATGCCTTTGTTCCAGATCCCCGGTTGATCTTTCATGTGTCAGGAGAGCAGGAGAGCACAATGAGGTCCTATTTATTTACATTTGCATCGCCAAATATTTGCATTGCGAAATATGTTAACCATTTTACCCCTCTCATCTCTGGATCAAAAAATGTTGCCTGCAGACCTTTTGTTAAAGTAAACACTTATGCCCAGAACGCATGGCCCTGTCAGGAAGTACGTGAAGGAATGTTTCGGAATTTGAACACGGAAATTAGGCTTCAGTCCTTATTGAGACATACATTCCTGTTCAGGGAGTATGGCTCGGTTAAAACAATAGATTCACGTTTTCTTGTGTCATGCTGCAAGGATTGAGTCTTGATTTGTCTTTGTAGGATCTCAGCTTTATGTCAGAGCGCTAAGATGCGTTTTGTGTTGCTTTTGTTTGGCTACGATCTCCCCAACCACCTGTCCACTCTGTCGGCCTGGTTAGATTAGCCCCATAAAAGACTGTGGCTGTGACGCTGCCAGAAAAAGACATAGTATAAATAGTTTCCACAGTCAGTGGTGCGATGAACAAAGCAGGCGCGCTATGATCGCACATCTAGTGACAATGACCTCACTGTCAATCAAAGACGGTGACTTCTGCTTTGGAACGCATTCAAGAGTTAGGGGAAGATTAAAAAGGGCCCTTTCCTCATGGCTAACCCTTTGTTTTGTTTTTATTTATTACTGTTCGTTTTTTGGTGGTTTTAAAAGCGAGAAAGGTCATCTCAGTGTATTGTGCCAACATGTCACACACACAGGGAGTGTGTGAGCGGTTTGATATTTGACTACGCTCCCTAACTCTGTGGAGGCTGGGGTCCAGGTGGCGGCGGTGGTTACGTCACGTGTAGAGACGGGGGTTTCCCTGAACTGCGTTATCTTCCGTGTTATCATAAACCGACTCTGCAGAGGCCCGGAGATCAACTGGCTGGGAGCGCACACACGAGGGCGCACGACTTCATGACACGCTCGGACGCGACAAGGCAATGGATGGAATGGGAAACGCACAAAATAAGAACCCAAAAGAATAAGACAAAATAAGAACACCAAAGAATAAGAACACAAAAGGATAAGACAAAATAAGAACACAAAATAAGAACAAAAAGTAATAACACAAAATAAGAAGAACTCAAAATAAGAAGAACAAAAAGTAATAACACAAAATAAGAAGAACTCAAAATAAAAACCAAAAATAAGAGGAAGACAAAATAAGAAGGAGAGAAAATCATGAGAACACAAAATAAGAAGAAACTAAATAAGGAGAACACAAAATAAGGACAGAAATTAATGACGCAAAATAAGAACTTGTGGGGGGGGGGGGGGGGGGGGGGGGGGGAGGGATTTGGATGCATGTCTGTGTCTCAAGTGCTTCGTTCCGTTTACTAAACACACCACCCAAAGGGTCATGGAAAGATATGGGAAAACATAATGTGTTATTCCCGTTTGGGAAGCGGAACGTGGTATATTTAGCTTGGCTGGCGTTTGGTCCGCATTGTAATGATGTCCGTGAGGGGGGGGGGGACTGTGTGTGTGTGTGTGTGTGTGTGTGTGTGTGTGTGTGTGTGTGTGTGGGGGGGGTCTCGCTGCGGAGGATAAGCCCATTTCAACAGGCGTTAATGCACTGGCTCAGGGGCTTCCCGTCTCGGCCAATCAGGGACCTCGAGATCCGCAGAGAATGCTGATCACAGCCCTGTATGCAAATGAGCTGAACTTTTTTCCTCAAGGACAAACTACAAAGGAAAAAAGGGAGGGGGGGAATTCACGCGGGGGGGGAAATGTCAGATGACCTCTTTTGCTCGTCAAGGTTTTTTTTTTTAAAGACACAATGACTGACAGAACCACAATAACGTGCCTTGCTTAATGACTTTAATTTCTTGTTGTCCTGAATTTTAAGTTTTTACAGTTGCTAGACACTAGTCTCTTTATAAATATTGAGTAGTGTGTGAATTGACATGAATCAAGATATATACTGCCGTTTCTTATATTTATGTAATATTTGAAGTTTTTCTCATAATCACAAGGGCTAATTAAGTTGAAAAAGTAGTAACCATTCCAATAGATGTACCATTATTAACTTAATATATATTGCGTGTTACATAAATTGTGTTGTAGCCTATACATTAAATATATGATGTATATTGTTGTGCAACATAAATTATTATAATTATGATATATATGATAGATATTGTGTGTTATATATATATATATATAAAATATGTCACATCTATATAATATATGCTATATTCTATTATATTGTGTGTTCTCCCCCCAGGGCCCATCAGCAGTATCCTGGTGAATAAGTACGGCTGCAGGCCCATCATGATCATGGGGGGCTTCCTGTCCTCCATCGGCATGATCTCCGCCTCCTTCTGCAACAATATCATCCAGCTGTACATCTGCATCGGGGTCATCGGAGGTGAGGCCCCACGCCGGCCATAAGCCCGCTTACCGCTCACCCGCTAAGCACCGGCTTCTGAGAACACCGTTATAAATAGACAAAGGGCTCGTAGCCGTCGCTTGTCATTGTTGTCATGTCCCTGGTTCACGGTGGTGGAAACGATCTACCTGTTAGTGGGGGGCATAGGTCATTTTTGTTAGCCTCATAATCGCCAAAGTCAAATTTTTAGTTTTCGGAAAAACTGAAAAAAATAAAATAAAATTGGCAAACAACACATAGGATGTTTTTATTTTTTATATACTGTACCGCTAAGTTCGACGGATGTAGCCAACAAATAGATATAGCAATGAGGCAAAGTGTTAGGGGAGCAGAGTTGGGCAATTTGGCCCAAATATGACCGAGGCAGTTATGCTATTAGGCTAAGGATACGGCATTAGTAGCATCTGAATAAATGTTGTTTTATTCATGTTTAACTTAACTAAATTGACTATAGATTTTAAATGATTTAGCTGTTGGTTATAGCCAAGGTCATAGGTCATAGGTTAGAAGCATTCGAATAATAAATGTCTGCATCGCTATTCAGGTTCCGGCCTGGTCCTCATGGCATAGGTCATGGGTCAAAGGTCATAGGGTCACAGAAGTGTTTTAATCATAAATGTGTTCGTCCTTCAGGTCTGGGCCTGGCCTTCAACCTCCAGCCCGCGCTGACCATGATCGGCAAGTACTTCTTCAAGAAGCGTCCCATCGCCAACGGCATGGCCATGGCGGGCAGCCCGGTGTTCCTCAGCACGCTGGCGCCCTTCAACCAGTACCTCTTCAACGCCTTCGGCTGGCGCGGCAGCTTCCTTATCCTGGGGGGCATCCTGCTCAATTGCTGCGTGGCGGGGGCCCTCATGAGGCCCCTGGTCCCCCCCCGGGCCAAGAAGGACGAGGAGCTGGCCCCCGCCGCCCTCACCGACGGCCCGAAGCCGGAGAAGCTGAGCGTCTGGGAGACGGTGAACAAGCACCTGGACCTGTCGCTCTTCAAGCACCGCGGCTTCCTCATCTACCTGTCGGGAAACGTCATCATGTTCCTGGGCTTCTTCTCGCCCATCGTCTTCCTGGCCGCCTACGCCAAGGACATGGGCGTGGACGAGTACTCGGCCGCCTTCCTGCTCTCCATCCTGGCCTTCGTGGACATGTTCGCCCGGCCCACCATGGGGCTGCTGGCCAACTCGCGCTGGATCCGCCCGCGCATCCAGTACTTCTTCTGCTTCGCCGTGCTGTACAACGGCGTGTGCCACATCCTGTGCCCGCTGGTCAGCGACTACACGGGCCTGGTGGTGTACGCCGTGTTCTTCGGGTTCGCGTTCGGCATGGTGAGCTCGGTGCTGTTCGAGACCCTCATGGACCTGGTGGGGGCGCCGCGCTTCTCCAGCGCGGTGGGGCTCACCACCATCGTGGAGTGCTGCCCCGTGCTGCTCGGACCCCCGTTGGCAGGTAATGGACCGGTCCGGAATCCCCCCCCCCTCGGGACGCAAGTGTTGTTGTTAAGTGTTGAACTAAACGTTTGAAAACAAGTGTTTTGCAATATGGTTCCTTAAAAGGTGACGTGTTACACCACCAGGTGTGAGTGTGATTAGGCGTTGCAAGCCGTTTTGAAAATCTGCCTCTTCTGACATTACAAGTGGCCGTGTCCACCTAGATGTGTGCTGGATAGCAAAGGTTGCTCATCTATCTGTCATACATCTAGGTGGACACGCCCAGATGGGATGTCAGAAGAGGCCGATTTTTTAAAATTCTGGTAGCGGCTAATCACACTCACACCTGGTGATATAATATCTAACCTTTAAGCAGATCTCAAACTATACGTATCATCTTAATATGATATAATATCTAATATATATGTTATATTGTGGTGTGTGTTGTTTTTGTCTGGGTTTGTTTTATCTTGCCGTCCATTCATCACGTTGTTGGCTGCTTGACCTTTTTAAAAGTGGCCTGGAATGCTCCAGACCTTTTGTTTTATTCGTAGGATTAGCAAGAGAAATTGCGTAATATAAAAATACAATAGTCAGAGTATAGCGAAGGCATTTATATCGTCCTGACCACAAACAACAAACATTGTTCAGATTGAAAAGTATTATTCTCTTTTTGTTTTTAATTTATAGTTTAGAGCCAAGGGGATGAACATTTCCATCAAGCATAAAACCAATAGGCTTGTGACTCAATTGAATTTGTTCCTTTTATTTTAATTAAAAGTTGCACAGATTAGTTTTTGACTCAACTTTTCGCTTTCTTCCAGGCAAACTGGTGGACGTCACAAAAAGCTACAAGCATATGTACTTCTGCTGCGGCGTGGTGGTCATCATCGCGGCCATCTGGCTCTTCATCGGCAACTTCATCAACTACAGACTGCTTGAGCGCGAGCGCAAGCAGGCCGACTCGTACAAAAGGACTGAGACGGACGACCCCGACGCCGCAGTGCAGTACCGGAAGGGCTCTGAGGGGGGCGACAAAGCCACCGCCGAGCTGGCCAAGAAGGACGGCAAAGACGGGGATGCCGTGCAGCGGGAGACCAACATCTAGTCGGGTCCGTTGGTTCTGACACTGTGACCTCCTCGCTTCCACCGTCACCAACAACAACATCAACAACAATAGCAACAAACACCGCCACAACTCCCAAAGCACACCACGCTCCGATCTGCTTGGGGAGATCGGAAGCGGGAGAGTACAGAGCGGTTCCGAACCCGGGCTTTCTTTGGAAGTCTTATCGTCAGAACTCCTCCAATACTAACTGCCAAAGTAACAACTGTTTTTTATAAGATGTTGGTGAGGATTCACCGTAACCGTCGTCGTTTTTTGTCGTCCATAATTCCAACCTCGCGTATTACCGAAGTATCACTATGGAGACATCGTTGACGCGTGTAAAACAGGGTCTCGGCGTTGAGACTTTAAAACCAGGGTTCTTGTGTTTGAATCGTCTTGACAACAGTGATATAATGTTGTTTTGTTTGTTTGTTCAATGTATCAATCCTACGCTGTGGTTCCCATGGGAACAGTTAAACCATGCGAAGTCATCCACTTCCTTCCACGGCACTGCATTTCACTGATCCGTTTCTGGAGATCAGCAAAAAGGTGAAAAAGAGTCACGTTACTACTTGTGTGTAGTTATGACTCAAATTGTTAACTTCAAATTGCTAACTGTAATGTGGTGGGAGCCAGACTGGGTGTGATGGCCGAAGCCACCACTGTTAATCCCTGGTGAGGTCCTTTTTGCACGGCAGCTCGCCCTTATCAACATATTATCATCTTCTTCATCTGGCAAAATATTTAACCCTCCTTAACCGATTACGCCAATTTAAAAAGAAATCCACTGCTAAATGGCGACAAGGAGTCAAATAATGAGCGAAGCCCTAAAGAAAAAACAGATGGGTTCACAGATTAATGTTTTGTTGAGGAAAGGATGTAGTAAAGAATGTTGAATTTGTGCTGTTTATCACCTGCTCCATATTGAAAAATGCAGGCCACATATGCTGCACCAAAGTCAACAACATCAAGAGGCTGCATTTCATTCCAGAAACATCTTGAGGGATACATTTCATTCATTTCAATGTACTCCATCTTTCTGGAGCTTAAGAAGTGAGATTGCAGCAATGACGAAATCGTCATGTACTGTTCTTTGACCAAACATGGAGCCATAAACAACACAATGTTGTTTTAAGCACTTCTACAGGGAAATGCATATCTCCCAGCACGCAAGGTTATTCTGAAGAATAACAGAAATGAATACAGAATATATATTCTGGAGGTGTTCTGCCTTAACCGTAATGATTGAATGCCGTGAGGTTGTGCAAGCAAATACTTTTGAGTATTACACCATAAAGGAACGATGAGCCTTTTGTTGACAATGGCATTCATGCTGCGGTGCTGTGGTATGTCGTTGCATTTTGCTGTTGTGGTGCGCCGTTGGTATTTATCGTAACAAAATCATAGAATATTTTTGTACAAAAACCGACAAAAAAAACACAAAAGAAAAACAAATAACTGCTATTTGTTTTGAGACAGGATGTGGGCTGTTTGTGAAGAATTTTAACCCAACTAACAACTCGTATTAACTTTAAAACGTTGTCTTCCTATCTAATAAATCCCTGCTAACATTCATGCTATTCTGGATGTAAAGGAATATTAGGGATTCCATTGTCTGTGATATATACTTAAATAATTTAAAGGTTGGGTATGGAATTCTTTTTTTTGGCCATTTTTGCAAAATTACTTGAAATCCTTATCATAACCCACTTACAGCCACTGAGTTAGAAGTACTGACATGAAAATTAAACAAGTCAATCATCTGTGGAACGGGCAGGGCTCGAAAAAAAAACTCCAGCCAATGATTTCCAGAACCACCGAGTGTCATTGGACAGTAAGTACGTCAATCAAACGGTCGTGCTGCACTCCCACTCCCCCTCCCCCGCTCCCCGTGCGCGACCCCTTCGTGCACGTCCTCAAAGCTCGTGACCCAGAGCAAGCTTCTGTTTTATTGTTATCCTGCGGTAGCTACTGGAGCTAGCTAACTAGCTAATCCACATTTGGACCTAGCACTAGAAGACAACCCTAAACTCCAACCTAGCTAGCCTGGCTCACTCTCGCGCATCTGTGTTCGCGCTCGTGCCATTTGACCATTTGAGTCGTGTATTTTCAAAATCTGCTGGCATTTCGCAAATCTCATACCCAACCTTTAATTATTGCAAAATATTAAATAGATTAAAATGTATGCTCAAAAGTGTGTCATGAATTTAATCCAACATTGGTCAAATGTCGTACTTGATTGAAGAAGCCATAGCAGTGTTGTGAATCTGGAGAACTTGGAAGTATTTTCTGATCAAAATAATTTCTCTCTAACTCTTTCCCGATTTAGTTGTTGCTTTATAGGAATTACTTGAAATGTCTATTTTAATTTGTTTCTACTGATGTAGACTAATTTAATTGTTAAGTTAATGGTTATGTGCTCCTGAAAAGAAACATTATTCAGAAAAAATAACAATCATTTCAATATTAGTTTTAATTGACTGGACTCCGGAAAGGGTGGACAATTAAATCAGCTTTCAAATCACATGTTCATCTTGTAAACATCTATGTTTCTACAATGTATGACTAATTAGAAAGAAATTCATGTTTGTTTGCTTTGTCACAGCTCTGTGGTTGGTGATTAGGGTATTTATGGATCTGCTTGTGCATCAATCGTCATCCATCTACAGGGAATCGAGTATTATTCACAGAGAACACTGTGGGCAATGAAGTGGCATCATAAGCCTCACCAGGACATTCCCTGAGTTGCTCTAGAACACCACTCTGTCCGGGCAACCGATTCAAACTGTGAGGTGTTTTTTTTTTAATGTTAGTTTGTTTGCTGGGTTATTTTGTTCTGGATTTTGCTTTTCTCACCTGATAAACCTGTACAACGAAGAACATTAGAATGAAGCACTTTTTCATGGCACTTTTTCTGTGGCGCTGGCTTGTGTACAAACTAGAATCCTCCCTATGCAAACATACACGTTGTAGTTGCCTTGTGTCCTGCTCATTGTGTGAGGTCCCAGCCTTGACCAAACTCGTCATCGTGACCACACCGTTGTGAAGCTATTGTCAGGGTTTAAGAAACTTTGAAACAACTCTGAGAAGGCTCGTTGTCTGATGTCAATGCATAGGACAGCAAAACAGTCTGTGATATTGACATGAGTATTGACGTTTGACCTGTCCTAAGAGATTGTTACCTATTCCCGTTCAAAACGAGGTTTAATAACATATAGGGGCATATTATCGTTTCACTTTGAATAGACACGTTGATGAGTTCAATACTAATCACCAGATCATTTATCACCTAGTATGAATTTGATCGCTCAAATATGTGTCACATGCTAAAATTGTATTGGTATAACTTGTATGTTATGTCACGTTGTTTGTGTGCACATAGTTGTTAATAAAACTATATCACACAGGCATTCTCACCTGTTTATTTCAAATATGAATGTTTATATAAGTGTAAATGAATTGTGGCAGGACCAAATTTTGTTGTGCCAGACGTAGTTAACACTTAGTATGTTATCACACATGTAGTCCTGTAAAGAGCCTTATAAACCTTATCACTTAGTATCCACCAAACAGTGCTCACTATTTGCTCGTGTTTTTTTTTTGTGTTCTTTCTTTCCTTTCATTTGCTCACACGTTCATAACATTGTTGATGGGAACAAAACAAACACTCGATTTGGTTTCCGATTGCTAGGCAGTTTAAGGTCAAGAGGATTGTATCCCTGAATATGAGTAGAGCAGTGCTTTTCTACCCCCTGCATGGCTCGATTAAAACAGTATTACCTTGTTTGATTTCTAAAATCAATATTTCCCTTTGTTTTGACCTTGTCTTAGAAACAGGTCAAGATGGAGTTTAGATCAACCAAATGGATGCCAAATTGGTGACGCTGCTAATTACAGGTCATCAACCCTGGCAGTTATTCTTAAATGATGAATCCGTAAGTCTTTGGTTGCGAAGAAACAGTGCCTTAATGAAGTGAACTAAACATTTGAAAACCAGTGTTTTGCAATAGTTTCTTAAGCTGTTGTTCAGAAGTCTAACAAACATACAATCATCTTAATATAATAATTGTATTGAATCTATATCTAATATATAACATCACTCTATTATTACTCCTTCTGTAGATGTGTTTCGACACCTATGACAGGATAGCATCAAAGTCATTCACTGTTAATATTTTTTCCACAAATATGAAATAAATAAATAGTATGCTAATAGGTTACAATGTATAATTACTTTTTCATTGTTGTGACCCTAGTACTCATTTGTGCGTTCTACTAACACGGTGGCTATTAGACGTTTTAAATGGTATTCAATCACGTCGATAGATGAATAACGGAGGCACATATCTTGTCTCTTTTAACCGGTTAGATGATGAGATAAATAAAAGGTTATTTAAAGGCGGAAAACCGCCAGCTGTCAACCATCAAGAGTAAACACTAAACTTGTTTTCTAAGCCATGCGGTTTTGCTTTACTTTGAACCGAGAAAAATCTGTGTGTGTGTGTGTGTGCGTAAATATAATAATCCCCCCGAAAAAAAATTATCACTCAAAGCGTCGCCCTGTCATATATTTACCTTGATGAATGAGCCTTTTATATCATTACGCTTTAGGATGTTACTCAGTGTTTGATACGGAACGCGGCCCTCATCCAGCCCCTTGTTGGTTGGTAAGCAGCCGTCAGCGCGGCGGTGGGCTACGGACCCCCAGGCTGAGTTACCGGCTAGATTTTAATAGGGCAGACAGGGTCACCTTTCACACAGGAGAACAATACACCGTCTCTCTCTCTCTCTGGTTCTATACTAAAGTCATTTTTTAACCAAAGGGCTTTGATAGGAGGTCTGCTGCCCGCCTTCACAACACTGTGTCAACGTGTATTATCCCGCGCGCTCATCTGTCGATTCAGTTTCATCACGTGGTCCCCGAGGCGCGCGAGCTGCTCTCAGTTGATCGCTTTTGGAGGCTAATTGGAGCGTTGTGCGCCTGCGCCAGCAGTTCAGCCAAATCTTCGCCAACCACCGTCCTGCAGCCTGATTGGCTGAACAGGTCACAGGAGACGCTAACCATGCTGCTAATGCTAATCATTTGTTGCTCTTGACAGACTAAAAACCAACAACCTCTTTTAATTGAGCTTAACTATAACTTCACACTCTCAGGACCAAGAGGCCGACGTCATTGAGGTGAGTCACGTATCTTTTATTGAACTTCAATCAAAACGATTGACACGTTTATAGCCTATTCCTTATCAGCTCATAGAACACCCATCGCGTGCGTGTGCGTCTGTGTGTGTGCGTGAGTGGATAGGAAAACCATCATCATTTCCGTGGTGTGTGTGTGTGTGTGTGTGTGTGTGTGTGTGTGTGTGTGTGTGTGTGTGTGTGTGTGTGTGTGTGTGTGTGTGTGTGTGTGTGTGTGTGTGTGTGTGAACACTATCATGAGTTCCTTGTGTGTGTGTGTGTGTGTGCGTCTGTGTGTGTGCGTGAGTGGATAGGAAAACCATCATCATTTCCGTGGTGTGTGTGTGTGTGTGTGTGTGTGTGTGTGTGTGTGTGTGTGTGTGTGTGTGTGTGTGTGTGTGTGTGTGTGTGTGTGTGTGTGTGTGTACACTATCATGAGTTCCTTGTGTGTGTGTGTGTGTGTGTGTGTGTGTGTGTGTGTGTGTGTGTGTGTGTGTGTGTGTGTGTGTGTGTGTGTGTGTGTGTGTGTGTGTGTGTGTGTGTGTGTGTGTGTGTGTGTGTGTGTGGTATTAGAGAAGGACTCCCATCATACCCCAGACTGTAAAAGAGCATTACCTCGCATTGAAGAGGAAGGTGAACTGACGCAAGACGCGAGAAGGCTTTTCACATCAGAGAGATTCAAACCAGCAGCCTCTGTCCGGGCAGCATGTGCTTAGGGCCTCATCTGCAGTCCGAAACCTCGCATCATTAAAACCGTGGCGGCGCGGAAGTAGTTTGGCCGGCAGGCGCAAAATGTCGACCATACGAACCTGTATGTTTGAAGCTTTGATATAAGCTTGTTATATCACACATGCAGGCGCACACGCAATCACACGCGCACACACACACACACACACACACACACACACACACACACACACACACACACACACACACACACACACACACACACACACACACACACACACACACACACACACACACACATACTCAAGCACACGCATACGCACACACAGAAACACGCCCACACGCACGCACACACAAGAGGCGCGCGTTCACATACGCACATTTCTATTTTTAATTCCGTTTTTTGAAGTAGGCCTAAAGAAATTGGTTTCAAATCATCTGCGTAAAGCCCTATTAACCATCATTACCGTATGAATGAAACCAATAATCGCCTTTGCCTGAGGCGCGGTGACCCCCAAACCGGACCTCAAACCGCCATTCCCCAAACGGTACACGCCGCCCGGGTGTCTCAACAAGACTCAAATTAACCTTTCCCGCGTTATAGCACGATATAACGTCTGTACGTGCGGAGATCGCCCACTTTGAAGTGTATCCATTTAACCTTCATTTAACTTTTGCGTCGTGCCGCCCCCGGCGCCTGGGTTTTCTGACAGCGGAAAGCCGTTAGAAGTGTGAGGCGCCCCCGGGCTGTAGATGGCATATTCCGCACCGAGCAGCTGTCTGCCGCGACGCTGTCGCCCAACCACACGAGTGGCGCGGCAGCAGCGCATCGCCTCCTCACCGCACCAGGGGCGCGGCAGCAGCGCGTCGCCTCACCGCTCTAGGTGCGGCAGAGTCCACCGCGTACCTACCCAATTAATAAATGGTCCATTTAAGGATAGTTCAGCCGCAGAATGGTTGTGTGTGCAATATCGATGTTTTTATGTTATGTTTAATTACTAGGCTAATTGGTCCACGTGATCAAATGTTACGTTGGTTGGTGAGCTGGAAAGAGTAGGAGTGCATGGAGTCATGGCACGTATTGCAAGAAATCACCTGACGGCTCTGGGATATACGTAATCAACACAGACCGTGAAGATCACGTTTATTCCTTTGATGAAGATGGCGAACCTGAAAGAGAAACCAGCCGACTCACAACCTCAACTCCGTTACATTTATCCCACGTGCTCATTGCCCTAAAAATATCTTAATGTTGTGCACGGTTTGAAAAAAAATTGTCATCGTTTTTCTAATGCAACAGACTTGGAAAAGGCGTTTTTATTAGTTTGTCCCATTTCTGCAATGTGCTACTTCGTCCATAGGGGGCACTGTTGGCTAGGTTTCTACACCGTGATCTGGTGGCTGGCTTTCCCTTATTATTTCTACTGTTCCAGAATGCCTTCAAATGGGGAGATGGGGTTTGGGAGGTGATTTGATGTCCTTTTGTTACTGTAAGATTGGGAATAAGTCTTGATAATAATACCCAATTTACACCTTAACTATATACCATATGAGGGTTTGGACGTTAATGCAGGTTTGGTCTTGTATTTGAGTTCACCCTCACTCACCTTTACTGGCCAGAAGAGTACATCTAATTCCCCTTGTACAGCCTGGATATACCTCTGCAGAAAAGGGATACTCTTACCAGACAAAAGAACGTTTTAAACGGATTCCTCCGTTCTTTAGAAATACGGATAATTGTGCCATTGCATTTCCTCGGTTCACCCTCACACTGTGTTTATACACTGTTTTTCTGTTCCAGAGCCGAACAGAAAGGACTGAGTCGCCTGCAGGACCTGGTTTCAGGGTGAGTGAGTGCTGAATCAGGGCTTCTGTATTCTGTCACATCCGCCACTATTTTGACACCATTAGGATTACTGCCGGCCCAGGAAACTTTGGTGTTTTATTTCGGGAATGTTCATACAAGGTTTTTCCAAAACGTCAACAGTCCTACAGTGCAAACTCTTGGATTTTCCATTACTTCTTCTTATTGCCAAAGCAGCGTCTGTGGCTTTTCACAAGCCTTAGCAGGGGGTCCAGTTATAGAGGATTTACGAGAAGGAAGCGGATGTAAAATGTTCAGGAAGTCCAGCGACCGGTACATTTTTAATCATCAATATCTTTGTTACATTCATTTTGATGCATGCCTGGCAGTGCCGTTCTTAGCGTCGTATTTTAAACGGGAGACTCTTCAGCTCGCTATGCTCCTTACGATGGCAAGTGCCTCATTACATTGTAAGGACCTTTCCGACGGTTATAAAGGCGGTTGAAGTACCGATGTGAAAAGATCCCGCGCGTAAAAACGCAAAATGTCGGATCCTTTGAAACCGTCGTCAAATTAAACAGTAAAAGTATTATTTTTTTCGTCGTTATAAGTCGTCCCTTTCCACACTTCCCAGTCGAACACTAATCCCGAATCCACAGGATAATGTAAAGATTAATCATGGATGAAAGCATGATAAAATCACAACAACAACAGACAAACAAAAGAACGAACAAACAGAAGGAAATCAAACAAAGGCTAAAGGAAACACACACACACACACACACACACCCTCTCATATTTTTTAATCGTCTTCACACCTGTTTGATCGATCAGCGTCATAAAGCATTCCCCCGACGCATGCAGATATCATTCACCTGCTGCCGAAGTTAGATAAAGGTTGTGTAGATACAACCACAGAGGGTGTATCTTTGGGGCTATGGAATTACACTCCAATGTGCTGACTGAAGAGATAACAGTGCTGGCCTGTACAGCGAGTGTCCCTTTGCTGTACCTTCTCCTGCTCCGACACAAACGACGGAGTCCACTGTCTACTGTGGCGTCCTCATCACTGCTGATTAGAAATCAGTCGGTGTGCATGTGGTGAAGCGTTGAAAAACAATGTAAGCAGGGAAACCTCCACTTACTGCTTCCACCAGTGGATTCCTGAGCTAGTTTCGGTCTGTGTCGAGGTTGGGCACACCTTCCGACTAACTGAAGTATCTCAGGGGGAAGAGCAGGTCGTCGGGAAAACCAGAAGGTTGCTGGTTCGATCTCCGGCTCTTCCTCCCAGCTAATTCCGGGGAGTGTCCCTGGCAGCGATACGCCTCACCCGAGCTGCTCCCTGAGGACGGCCTGTTCTCTCGCAAGGTGGGCGGAACGTGTGGATGAATGGGTGAACACGAGGCACGAGGGACGGACCGATCCCGTCATTTTGATCAGGCTCATCCTTGGTTCCTCCCACGAGGTCCTTCCCCAGCCTATCTTGTGTTCCCAGCTTGTTAAAAGCCATCATCCGTTAATGACTTAACGTCGTCTCAGGTGGAGCTCATTACGCCTCCTAATGATATCCCCATGTCTCCTCGTGAGAGGAGCCAGCTCCTGTGTTCCCAGTCCATTGCAAGATCCTAGTGCTAGCGTGGAGTTTGGCGTTGCAGCCGCTCCCCATACGCAGAGTACGCAGAGTGCGTAGGGCACCAAATACCTGGGGGGGGGGGCACCAAAAATTAAGGTTTGTAAAAAAAAAAAATACATTTAAAAAATATATATATTTATAAATTAGTCATGAAGAGGCCAACCGTTGCTTTTTCTTAATTGTATAACATATCACTCAGTTTCGGCAAATCAGTTGTTTTTAGCCTAATACATAAAAAGAGGCTCCCCCCCCTCTCTCGCATAGGGCACCGAAACGGCCAGTAGCGGCCCTGGTTGCAGCCGATGAGGTGCAGGTGAATGGTAAATAAATGGACTGCATTAATGCAGCGCTTTTCTAACCAGTGGCCACCCAAAGCGCTTTACAGTAATGACTCACACACCGACGGCGGTGTCATCCACCACGCAGGGCGAAAGCCAGCTCGTCAGGAGCAGTCAGGGCGAGGTTGTGTTTCGCTCAGGCACACCTCCACACTCCACACACATCGCTGGGAGGAGCCGGGGATTGAACCAGCAACCCTTCCGGTTACTAGCAACCAACCCGCTCTACCTCATGAGCCACATGCGGCCCCAACTGGTGGCTCTCTGGTGACACGTTGTCAGCTGAGGGTCTGTCTGGTCGGCGGGTGGGTCTGGTCTTCGCCCTGGATCTACCAGACATACCTTCTACGGGCTGCGGGTAGTGATGGCGCAGGACAAGGCCCTCTGGGGTTTCAATCCACAGCGTGGACTGGTGAGCATGACTTCTCGGCTGGTCTACGGAAGCGCCTGTCAGGATGAAGTGGGCTCCACGAACACCTCCCCCTGTTTATCAGGAGTAACATATTACAAGTAATTACCGACTCGCTTTGAGGTTTATTATCCTGGAAATGTTTTGAGCCCGTATCTCTCAAGACAGCCGCTGGTGCTGCTTTGCAATGCTCTGTCAAACGACTCTTTATCTTTGAGTATATTTGTTTTATCGGGATTTCATTGAACTAAAGTTTTGGGTTGAGGAAAGTTGAATCAACCTGAAAAACATAAAAACAAAGGGAGAATGAATCTGAGGTATATTTAAATTGGGTTAGAGATTCACATCTCCCCACTTCACATCGCACGCTCTTTTTCAATGGCGTCACGCCTGAGCGAATCACAGTCGTCAAGTCTTCCCTGCTGAGTGGAGGCCGCGTCCTCATTGGCTGGCCTGGTTGTAGCATCGACCAATACTCTCTGACCTCACGAGCTGCAACCAGCCAATAACAGCACACTATAGAGAGCCGGTTTCCCTGTATGTTCCTGAGGATCACACTAGGCGAGCAGGGCCAGTCCGATGCGGTAATGGGGACCAGGTTCCAGGGGTTGTCCCAGGGTTCAAAGGTCACGGTTGAACCGTCACTGGCTGAGATATGAGACCGTGTTCACATCAGTGTCTGTGAATTCACAGCTTCACAGACCGTTCAAGCTGTTGTCATGCACATTTACATTCACATGAAGGGTGTTTAGCAGATGCTCTTATCCCAAGGGACTTACAATAAGTACATTTGTCAGAAGAAAGCGAAAGAATATATTGCTGTCGGTACGGTAAGGATGGTCATAGAAATAATTATGTACGTAAATATGCAAAGACACTCCTATATGGCTTAACCTCAAACAGCTGTGTTTGTTAATCAATGCGCATATCTACTATATATAGCGAACGACGTAGGTAATATGCATTCATATAGATACATATCATGGTGTCACATGACTTCCAACAGCCAATGGGAAGGAGAGGTACTATCACACCGTGCGTCATTAAACACACGTTATGTCAAAGGCTCACGTCCTGCAGCGACGGGGGGGATGCGGAGCAGCGGTTGTTAGTACGACTCCGAAGGGTGGCGAGCAAACACTTCTGTTGAGGCCGGGGGGGCGCCATGTGGTGAGGGGGAGAGGTGGTGCAGTTCATTAACACCTCCAGGGAATGATGGAGGGGGGGAGGGGGAGAGAGAGGAGGGAGAGAGGGAGAAGAGAGAGAGAGAGGGATGGAGAGGGAGAGAGCGGAAGGGAGGGAGGGAGAGAGGGGGGAGGGAGGGGAAGAGAGAGGGATAAAGAGGGAGAGAGCGGAAGGGAGGGAGAGAGAGAGAGAGAGGGGGGAGGGAGGGGAAGAGAGATGGGGAGAGAGAGAGAGAGAGAGAGAGAGAGAAGACAGAGAGACGCAGGCATTTGATTGGTCCAAAAAACACCCCTGTTCAATTACATTTTTAAGAGTAGGGTCAGGGGGGCGCTCACGTGAAGATTTACTTCTGTGACTGCAGGTAGGTCTCACACACACACACACTGTGTGTGCGTGTGTGTGTGTGTGCATATTTGTGTGTGTGTGAGTGCGTGTATATGTGTGTGCTTCTGTGTCTGTGTGTGTATTGTGTATCTTTGTGTGTGTGTGTGTGTGTGTGTGTGTGTGTGTGTGTGTGTGTGTGGGGGGGTGTGTTTGTGCATGTATCTGTGTGTGTGTGTGTATCTGTGTGTGTGTTCTGTGTGTATGTGTGTGGATTTGTGTGTGTGTGTGTGTGTGTGTATCTGTGTGTTTGTGTGTGTGTGTGTGTGTGTGTGTGCGTTTATCTATATGTGTGGGGGGGTTGACCCGTTAGAGGGCGCCGGTTGATGTGACCATAACAGTGAGTGGAGTTAATGGGGCCCCCCCCCGTCAGGAGCCTCTCCTGCTGGGGCCCCTGATGAGAGGGGGCTCCCTGATGAGAGGGGGCTCCCCTCTCCTCCCTCTGGAGGAAACAGAACGCTAATAATGCGCGGATGAAGTGTCGAGTTGCCGGGACTGCGATTGGTTGCCTGGATTCTCCTTATGGTCTACCGGCCAGCACCCCATCACCAGAGATAGACATTACTTTTGATTTAAACTAAATTATTTAAAATGTTTTTCCTGTATGCATGTATTTATGTATGTATGTATGCATGTATTTATGGTATGAATGGTATGTATTGTATGATTGTATGCATGGTATGTGTATGGTATGTATGTACGTGTTAATGTATGCATGTATGTATGTACGACGTAAGTCCACTATGGCCCCCACTGCATTCCTGATCATCCCCGGAAGGGGGGTCCCCCCACTCTGCATTCCTTTCTCCAGGTTTCTTCCTTGCTAATTAAGGGAGTTATTTATTGCCCTCTCGGGGGCTAGGGTCAGTGGAGGGTCATAGATATATGGCCTGTTGAGCCCTTTGAGCCTGTACCTGTGATCAAGGGCCATTACAAATAAATTTGAATTTAATTGAACAGATGGCTTCCAGCTTACCGGAGTCTTAGAGATCTGGGGGTGCAGTGGGTTAGAGTGCTGCACCCCCCCCCCCCAGCCAAAGAGGTTCCAGGTTCAATCCCCAAAGTCTCCCTGTAGCCTCCACGAGGAAGACTGTGTATCCCCTACCTGTGCACCATGCCTGTCACTGCTGATTAGTGTCTGATGGAAGACAAAGATGGATCCGTAAACAAAAACGGCCTGTGCGGTCGCTGAAGGTCAGGCGGTTCGCCGCCGTTCCTCTGGGAGTCGGAACGCAATTCTACTTCCTGTCCCTTATTCGATCATTCGTCCGACTTAAGATGAGTGATCGGGAGAACAAACACGAGGTTACGATAACGTTTGTTTTTATGCTTAAACATAATGGGGTTTGCTGTTTTTCATTCCACACTTGTGCGTGAAAGTTAATATACTTCCCTTCAGCCGCTGAGCAGCATATCATTCCCGGCGCGGGGAATGACTCAAGCCCAAACGCGACGTGTGATTTGACATTTTAATGGTCTCGTGGAAGCATGTTGTATGAGAAACAGAATATGGAGAGAGATTATTGGATTGCACTGAGGCAGGGCTGTGCAGAGTAAGGATAGCAGGCCGCTTCTTTCGCTCGAAACGTTACATCAGAAAGTGAAGGAAAAACGGACAACACGTTTAAACCGAGATTGAACGGTGTTTAAAAACGTGATAATTAGTTTCCTTAAAAAGCGCCGACATGGAAGTGGGTTTGTCCCCTGATCTTTGCATCGCACACTTTAGTTCATTATGTTTGAGTCACACTTGTGTGCACACTCCAAACTGTCCTCACAATCAATTATAATACTCCTCATTAGGGAGGAAACTGTTTCACAGCGATGGAGCCATAGGCCTTACTTGTCCGCGTTAAGACACATTAATATGTTCCTGATTCGTGTTTATTTATTTATTACAGTGAATCACAGGTCTGCAAATGAATAACCACAGTATTCATGGTCACAAGGCTTGTGGTGTTAGTTTACGCGTACAATTAAATTTTCTGCATAAATCAGACACGGTTTCATGATCTATATATTAGTACATTAAATGTGATTTATTGCATTGTTAGAGGACAAGAAAGCAGGTTACTTCCCATGATTATGTCTGTGCTTTCTCTTTAAAGGGAAATATCAACCCTGGTTTCAAATTAAAATGTTTGATGGCTACCAGAGCGTAAAACACATTAGTCTCACAATAAAAGCTCTGACATGGTGAGGTATTTTCTTTTGAGCAAATTAATTTCTATTGTCCTATGTACATGTCACGTGAAAACGGAATGGCAGATGTGAGTGGAAAATGCAATAATTCAAGAGAGTTGCAGCATTCAAATGCATTTATTTAAAATGTCTAGTGAAAAGGGTTATAATTCCGCATTTCAATGCCTGAACTATTTTCCGGTATGAAGAAAAAGGAATGTCAGACCGTTTTATTTTTATAGGCACAGACGCCTAGTGACATGGGCGCATGCCGATAGAAAATAGTGGGCCAAAAATACATAGGCATGTCACAATTCAAAGTCAAAGTGTTTTATTGTCACTCGTGCAGAAAACAAACGCAGAGTCATTCTGTGCATTGAAGTTCTTTTCGACATGGCAGGCAAAGAATATGTAGGGTTAATAGATTAAAATATGTGGCAAGAAGTGCTTCTTATTAGTTCATAGGTAATAGAACAAGCCTTCTTAATAGTAGATATATAATAGTATATATCTATATCTATATATTTTTTATATATAATAAAAATTAAAAGTTTAATAAAATGACAATAACATTATCGACAGTTCTATAGAATATAGTCTAAAGTGGAATGTGCCATATAATACGTCCATTTATTTAAGATAACATACATTGAATGTACAATTAGTGTTCACGTGATCAACACGATCAACGACAGCGTAAGCGCCAGTTTCTGAACCCATCACGCATTTTGTGAAACTATTGCACATTTTCATTTGAACCCGGGTTTGAAATGCATACCCTCCCCAACGCCGTGAGCAGTCGCACTGCAGGCTGTGATCAACCTACGTTACGAGGCTCGCGCCCGCCGGAGGTTCGCCCCGTTCTGTCGCTTTGTTAAACGAAACTTTAATCAATGCGAAGGCAGGGAGGATTAATTAAGGGATGCATTTGGAACCATGGAAATTGATTTCATTTGTGGGCTCTTCAAGCAATTAAATAAATAAGTTGCCTCGGCTTTGTAATTAGTGTAATTAAAAAACGTACAAGATTCTAATATATATATATATATTTTTGATCACATTGAGGAACACGTGAGTTGACGTTTTTTTTAATCGTATTATTTCATTATTTGCAGGTGAATCCTACTCAAGTGTTTTGTGTAAGGCTTACTCCCGTGCGCAGTTATGTTTCATTTTGAAACGTCTTCCCAGGTCCCAAGGGGAGAGCAAAAACACAACGTTTTAAACACTGCTACGCTTCCACCGCGTTTCGTAAAAAAAGAATAACGATGTAAACATCGCGCCCCGCCGAAACAAACGGTATTCCCACCTGCTCTCCGGTTCTCCGCGTCTTCCCCCTCTCTCTCCTCGCTACCGTCTCCTCAACGCACAAAGCCAGTAAAACACGAGCTATACATTCAAAACAGAATACCGCTTGCTGCGTAGTGCGCCCTTGAAACCGAATCCCCCCCCCCCATCCCCAAAGTGGAACTCATTCTCAGGGCTGTTCGCCGAGTTAAAGCAGACCGCCCCGCTTCTTAAACCCAGGGCCGCCGGCCTTCAGCTAAAGAACGTGTTCCAGAATATTCTGCAGCGTTCTGCTGCTCGTGAGGTTCAGGGATGCTCTGGCGGGGGTCGGGGTCGTGTCTGCAGACGGTCTCTCTCTCTCTCTCTCTCTCTCTCTCTCTCTCTCTCTCTCTCTCTCTCTCTCTCTCTCTCTCTCTCTCTCTCTCTCTCTCTCTCTCTCTCTCTCTCTCTCTCTCTCTCTCTCTCTCTCTCTCTCTCTCTCTCTCTCTCTCTCTCTCTCTCTCTCTCTCTCTCTCTCTCTCTCCCCCCACCCCCTCCGTACACACAACACAAGTACTCCGCTGTAGTCTTGTGTTGGAAGTGTGCGATCTTTACCTCATCGTACTCATTAGGGAAGAAACTGTTCCACAGCGATGGAGCCATAGGCCTTAAAGGTCCGCGTCAAAATACATTAATATTTTCCTGACTCCTGTTTATTTAATTTCACATTTTACTGTATGTCCTCCTTATTCGACTCCTAATGAGCCTTTTTGTTTTGTGCGATTTGACATTTACATTTACATTTTGATCATTTAGCAGACGCTTTTATCCAAAGCGACTTACGATAAGTACATTTGTCAGACGAAAGAGAAACAATGACCAAGTGCCAAGCACTAACAATCACTAGGTTATCCCATCCCCCATTTACAACAAAAGATAGCTAGGATAAGATGCTACACAATGCTAAGTACTATTGTTAAGTGCCAGGACGTACAACGTACAATAAGTGTGTGCATAAAGTGCCAGCGATTCTATGCTAACACATTCTGCTGGAGCCTTGTGGGCTCTCCGTCCCGTCATACCTGATCACGCGTGACCCCTTTGGTTCGCTTCGGTTGTGTTGCGCCGGGAGGGATGAGGGGGGCATCACACACAGGGGTCAACCTCCCAGCCGTAGGGGTCCGCAGTTCGATCCCTTAAGTCCACTGAGCCTGCCTTTTGTGCAACCCTCAGCGCGAAGACGGCAACCCCTTACCTGCTCATTACCTCGATTCACTTCCGAGTCGCTCCGGATCAAAGTGTCTGTGAATAGCCCCCCAGCTTGCAACTAGCTCTGCGGAGCCGTAAGGATGCGCTTCATATTACTTAACGGTGACCTTTTTGCCCCCATCTAATTAAAACAGGAATGCGCCCATGCATGGAACACACATACATCCATGCGCACACGCACGCACTCACACTACAGTGCCAAGACTCTTTTGCCGACCCGCACACACACCTGCACACGCACATGCGTGCACTCACACGCACGCACGCACGCACGCACGCACGCACGCACGCACGCACGCACGCACGCACGCACGCACGCACGCACGCACGCACGCACGCACGCACACACGCACACACACACACACTCATCCGATCCATTCTTATGTCTCGACAAAGAACATGACAGCCCCTTTGGAAAGTGGAGGGGTGGCAAGGTCAGGGGTCCATCTTCTTTCCCACGTGCGCGGCCATCTTGTGACGCCGTGGCCAAGGGGGGGGGGGGGGGGGGGGGGGGGGGGGGGGGGCGCTCGGGGGGATGGGGCCGGAGACGCGGGTCCATTAACCGCGCTGCGCTTGGGCGAAATACGATCAAGCCAGGAGTTAACATGTCAAGATAAATTGACATTTCACTTATCCGTCGAGTCAGGCGGCGCTGCCTGCTGCTCGCCCGCCGATACACACAGGAAGTGTGCGTTTCCGTGGAAATCCGAGAAGCTCTGACGGAGATCCGATGATCGGGACTTTGGTGGAGATCTTCCGAAGAGGCTTTTTTGTTTTCTTGTCGGCTGCTTCAGTGTTTTACGGCTGTTTTGTAATTGTTTTTTTTATTGTGGTGGCCATCTTTATTTTTTGGGCTGCCTAGGTTCTAAGCTCTATAGGCCTTATATCATTTATTATTTAAAGTATATAATATCAAATATATATAAATTAGGATGTTTTACTACCACTTAAACAGAGGAGCCATTGGACCACTGAACGTTTTTTGTGGTAATGGTACTGGTGATAGTGGTTTTAAAACACAGACCTACGTTGGATTTAGGGTTCAGTGTAGCTCCATCAAATAATCCTCCCCCCTTTCTCCCCCTCCGCCCCCCCTCTCTCTCGCTTCCTCTCTTTCTGTCTTGCTCTCTCTCTCCCGTACCTTCACTATCTCTCTCTCTCTCTCTCTCTCTCTCTCTCTCTCTCTCTCTCTCTCTCTCTCTCTCTCTCTCTCTCTCTCTCTCTCTCTCTCTCTCTTTGGGGGGGTGAGGTTATCTTGGCCTACGATAAGAAGCAGAAAGGTTGAGAGAGCCCTGGAGGGGAGGAGCAGAGCAGATCACCTGTGACACACACACACACACACACACACACACACACACACACACACACACACACACACACACACACACACACACACACACACACAAACCGAAACAGCATAACTTATACAGCTCTTTTTTCCTTTTTACATATCACATATACGTACATGCCCACACACACAAACAAATACACACTGACAAAACACAGCAAGAATGATACATCTCTCTCTCGCACACACAAACACACACTGATAAAACACTTACATACACAACCAAGATCAAATTATACATTGCTCTCTCTCACACACACACACACATTGACAAACACACACCCACACACAAACACACAAACACATTGACAAAACATACACAACCACGCAAAAATGATACATCCCACACACACACACACACACACACACACACACACACACACACACACACACACACACACACACATACACACACACAGATCTCCCAAAACAAAGCGGCAGCGTCTCCCCACCTACACACACATGGAGCGTGGAGGCGGAGGAACAGCGCCGGTCGTACAGGCGGGGGCCCAGCGGGGCCCCTATTATCTGCCAGGGGACGACCCAGATCTGGTTCAACAGGCTGACAGGCTCAGAGAGCTGCGGAGCCCGCCGTCACCCCGGCTTCACCGTCGCTGCTGCTGCGGCCCAGGTGAAGGTCTCAGCCGGATTGAGATGATTCTCCCTTACAGAAAAACAACAAAGAACACAAAAGGATAAAATTGTATGTATGTATTTGCATATACACGCGCAGAAATCCTTCCGGATGTTTGGAAGAGCAGCTGAATGATGCAGGCGTTTGGGTTAGATGTTGGACTGCAGAGCGGCGATATCTGCCTTAGATGTTTTGTGATTTGGTTGTTGTGTGAAACATGGCTTGAAAGACACTTAACGCCTCGTGCCCACTGCACCGTCAGTCAAAGGACTCAGAAGGCGTGGCTGACGGATGGGGGAGGTTTCCAGGGTCGTCAGAGCCTGAGTAGTGTCACAATGCTTACATTTGCATACGTGATCTGATTGGATGACGGATCCGTCGCTGCCGGAAAAGTTGAAAAATTTTCAACTTTTTGACGGAGCCTTCAGCGCACGGACCCACAATGCATTGCGCGTCGGTCCCCAATCAAAGTCAATGGGGATATGTCAACGGATGGATGTAGTGGGCACGAGGCCTAATTCAAGTGACTCACAGGACGCTTTTCCGCAGGAAGTGTCCATGTTGAGTGGCGGCCATGTTGTTGCCGCCTTGTGTCGTCAGGAGTTCACGCACACCTTTCATTTCGTCGCCGTTTGCCACCCCGGAGTGATAATTTAGTGCGTGGTGACAACTCTCATCTCAGTCACCTTGACGATTGACAGCAGACGGTCACAACAACTAAATCGCTACTACGCTACGACGCGGTTAGCGAGCTGGCTGTCGCCTTGCATGGGTGACGGCAGCGTTGGTGTGTGAATTTGAGCTTTGGATAAAAGCGCTATAGAGTTAATTTACCATTTCCATACCGACATAGGGATTTACACACTGTTAGGTCGTCAAGTGAAACAAGAATTAAATGAGTCAGTGGATAATAATTAGTGAAGTAAATACGCGGAAGGGAGCAAATAAGCGAGTACGGCTGTATGTGATGTGGAGGAACACATTAACCTTTTCACGAGGCGGAAGGCGTAGATGAGAAGCGAGAAGGGGCTGCTGAGGTCCGATACGATTCGCTAGTTGGCCCCTCGACGTGTCCTTATCCGTAAACACAGTCATTACTAATTTGTTTGTTCGTCTGTTGTTTAAACCCTCGCCACATAGCCACGGTGATTGAACTCCAGCGCTGGAACACTAGCCGGCTGCCTTTGGTGGTGGAGCCCTATAAAATGCAGTCGATACACGCCGCAAATTCAGACAGAGGCTTCATTTTTTATGTTTTCTTTTTACGAGGGGGCAAGAAAAGCTTTAGGAAAACACAGCAGACCAGCAATTGATTTGCTCCGCTGTTAGTGAGCATTTGAGTCGGAAGTGGAATAATTTGGGCAGGCATTTCGAGGCCCTCGCACAGCATTTAAATAATAGAGTGTTTGTAGTGTTGATTGTGTCTAATTATTGAACCGTAAATGCAGGGGACTTCGGGGGTCTTTTGAATCTATAGATATCCATATGTTTGACGTCTGCCCACAGATCATTATTTTCGTCCCACTTTTCCACCGCATGGTGTCATTACCTAAAGCTCTCCATCGCCCTCTCTCTCCCCTCTCTCCCCCGTGTTCCTAGAGCAGTAACACAACAAGGCCTTCAAGTTCAAAAGCAAATCGAACAAGCACACCTCGCCCCTCGGGGTCTCTCGCCCACCCTTGTCAATCAAACGTGGCCTTTAAAACATAGCCAGGACAGAGCGTAGCTTTAGCCCATTCCAAGGCGAGGGCTACCTATATTTGCATAACCTTATTTCATAGCTCCAGCCTTAAAGTGCTCCACCACGCGCCCCAGACATACAAAGAGTTGGAACAAACCCCAGCCAGGACGGAATATCGGAAAAAACATCGGACGAATTTTCGTCGCTTTCCGATGCAAGCGTCATCGCCAGCGGCGCTGTTATGTAGGGAATGAAGTGCGCGTCAACGACACAACATTCAACGATCCCTCTCCCCGACAATGACCAGTACCTCACAGACGTTCTGCCCCAGCAGCAGGGCCCACTGAACTGTGAAGGGTGCGCGCAGGACAGAAATAACACAGGTCGTTTCCGTGGTCGTTCCCTCGCGGTCCCGACGGACGCCATTATTGACGCACGGACCGGTGGTGATTTAGCATCAAGAGAAACAAGCACTTAAACACATTGTTAGTGCCAATGCGGTGCCATGATCCTCCAAAGTACTTGGCTGGCAGGAGACCAGGAGGTTTTCAGGGGCCTGGGAGGACGACTGCTCTGAGCTCCCTCGTAGCATCCGTATTTTATATCGATCTTGGAGCCGGGCAAAGAGCTCTTAAAGAGCAGCTGGTTCGTTTCAAAGTTGGAGGTGCTTTGGCACAGTGTGTGTGTGTTGTTGTGCGTTTGTGAGTGCTTGTGTGTGTGGGTGTGTGTGTGTGTGCTCCTGTGTGTGTGTGTCCATGCAATTGCCTCATTTTGACGGCCATTTTCATTTCCATTTTAAACGATCTTCCTACTTCATCGTATTTCCTCCATGTTGCCGGTGTTCTTTCACCAATCACATTAATAAACCAAAGATGCTCCGTAAACACTTATTCACACTTATTTCTCAAACCACACTTCCCGTCGTTAGAATAACTCCCTTCAGCCGCCACGAACCTCGACGCTGCGCAGGTACGACGACTGAGAGGAGAGCGCTGTGCAGAGGTCACCTGCCAGGTGTTTGTATCACCTTATGTCTGGTTAACCTTTCCTCTGGTCTCCTTCCTCCCTTGGGAAGCGGCGGTGGCAGGACATTGGGGGGGAGGGCTCTTCTGAAGGTGATCCTCGTCAACAGCCAATTCTCCCTGCGACACGGCCTGCCGGTCCTCATGCACTTCATCAAACCGCATCCCATAATAAACCCGCTTCATCCCGGGCCGGCGGAGCCTTATGCGATTAACTGAGCCACGCAAGGTCTGGGAGGACTTATGTAATCAATGCTCAGTATCGCGGGGTCGGCGCTGGCACTTAGTCGATGGACGGCCAATCATGAAAGCCACGCTGTAACGTCGGGATGTGACCACCCCCTCATTCCCCCCCCCGCCCCACCCCCTCATTCCCCCCCCCCCCCCCCACCCCCTCTCGAACCCTTCGATTAGTAGTTCGATGCCTGAAGGACCTTTGGAAGACACGGCAACTCTCAGCGCCGTCGACGGAACCCGCTGTAACCTTAACAACGGCAGCTCCCCCTCCTGCGACCTCCTCCCACCGACCGCACGATAAAAAACTAAAAGTGCGGCAAACGAGCACTGCGGTGGATGTTGCAGCACGTTCATTACCTCGCCCTTCGCCCCACGCCCGGGCGAGAGAGAGAGGGGTTCACCTTAAGATCGCCAGCACAGTAAGACGGACATCGAGTGAACTCGGAGTCTGCCCATTAAAAACAACCTCTAAATCCCCAATAGAAAGCACCACCCCGAACACCTTGAACAGCTCGCGTTATCCCACAACAAACCCATAAAAACGGCAGTTTGCTCCGCTAGAAGCGCGCGGTTGTCCGGCCGTGTCAAAAGGCCTCCGACGCCACCATCCATCCGGGCGGTGGGCAGCGAGTCCCCCACAATGCACCTGACCCTGAAAAAGGCAACCAGCACCGCCGTCGTCGTCGTCGCTGTCACATCCCTCTTCCTGCCCCCAAAAGAAATGGAGTTTGACTGCGGCTTGCTCCGGGGCCCGGGCCCCCCGGGGGCCGTATTAAAAAGGCACTGCAGCGATGTTGACAGGAATACATTTATCGGGATTGTGTCCGCTTTCAAGTGGCGCGGCCGAGGGGGGGGGGACGCCAAACCGCCAGGGCTGCCACAGTACCGGGTCGCGCTCGCCATTTGATCTAGGTATCACCTGCGTTCGGAGTCAGATGTTTGAAAGAGCTCACAGAGCCTTTGATACCTCCCCCCCCCACCCCCTGCGGAGAGCCGTGTGGTGTCATGGTCGCTCGTAGCCCCCATGCATGTGTACGCGTGCGACGCAAACAATATTTCCTTTGCGATCCGATCCCCCCCCCCCCCCCCTCCCCCGCA
The DNA here is from genome assembly GCF_026213295.1 of Gadus chalcogrammus. NCBI lineage: Eukaryota > Metazoa > Chordata > Actinopteri > Gadiformes > Gadidae > Gadus > Gadus chalcogrammus. The sequence continues at coordinate 4,005,584 of NC_079415.1, read as the reverse complement.
TTGATTTTAATATCCGCCTCACAAAACACGAGCGACTCGCTCGATGTGAGGAGTACCGCCGCATCTCGTAGAGAGAGGGACGTTGTCTCGGATACGAGGGGGGGAAAACGTTTGTATAATCAGGCGTCAATTAACTTTGAGTTAGACTTTGCGCGGGACGAATAGCGGTCCGTCGTTTTTGCTACGGCCGCGGAGACGCTTCGGCTAACGCGTTGGCACGGCGACCCACTCGGAGCTGCCACCGCTGTCAGCCGGCGTACCCGGAGAGCCGGCAGGAAGCCCCCTCCCAGAGCGGCTCCGGACTGGGGAAGTGGCATATTGACAAAGTCTCCAATTAAGTGGAAGCGGCGGCGGGCACCTGAGAGGAGTGGAGCTCGTCAGTACGCCCTCCGCGAGCCGCCGCTGTCAGGAGAGGGCTAACTGCGTGGAGGAAGACTCAACGCACGCACGCACGCCACGCACGCACGCCACGCACGCCACACACGCCACACACGCCACGCACGCACGCCACGCACGCCACGCCACGCACGCCACGCACGCACGCCACGCACGCCACGCACGCCACGCACGCACGGATGCACGGACGCCACTGACTCACGCACGCACGCCACGCACACACCCTCACACAACCACACACACCCTCACACACCCACAAACACACACGCATGCACGCACGCACACACACACACACAACCATATCAAGACACACACAACCATGTCAACACACACACACAAACACATACACAAATGGACACACTCACACGCACGCGCGCGCACACACAAGGCGAGGTGCCAGTGTTTTGAGATGCTATGACATGAGGACTGTCACGGCGCTAATGGCTGCGGCGTGCGGCGGGGTCCTGTGAGGCGGTGGGGAGGGGGGCGGAGAGGGGGGCGGGGGGGGGAGGAAGTCGACTATGAAAGTTGGTTGCTTCAGTGTGACCGGGCACACAAATAGAAAGAGATCACTGAGGCACTCAGGGAAGGGATATATTTCTCTGGGTGTGTGTTTGTGTGAGGGTGTGTTGTTTTTGGCTGTGTGTGTGTGTTTGTGTGTGAGGCTGTGTTGATATGGTTGTAGGTGTGTGTTTGTGTGTGTGTGTGTGTGTGTGTGTGTGTGTGTGTGTGTGTGTGTGTGTGTGAGAGGCTGTGTTGATATGCTTGTGTGTTTATGTGTGTGTGTGTGTGTGTGTGAGGCTGTGTTGATATGGTTGCGTATTGTGTGTGTGTTTGTGTGTTGATCTATCTGCAATGTGTGTGTGTGGATAGGATTGAGCAGTGTATGTATATGGTTATGATTTTGTGTATGTGTTGATATGACAGTGTGCAGTGTGTGTGTGTGTGTGTGTGTGTATTTCATCGATGGCTACCCAGTCTGTGTCTACCCAGGCATGAATGGAGGTCTGGCCGACTGTGTAGCCATGCGTGCAGTTTCATAATTATAAGTGTGCATAGCTCACACCTAACTCTAATAATCAAGAGTGTGGCTGCGTTGATGTGTTTGTTTGTGTGTGTGTGTGTGCTTGTGTATGTGTGTAGGTGTGTGTGTGCGTGTGTGTATTTGTTTTTGTGTGTGTGTGTGTTTATGTTTTTGCTTGTGTATGTGTGTGTGTGTGTGAGAGTGTGTGTGTTTGTGTGTGTGTGTGTGTGTGTGTGTGTATTTGTGTGTGTACTGACTTCGGTCAATACCAGGGCCATTCGATATTCCAACCAATCCTCCCTGCTTGTGTAATATGGAAAGCAAGCGACGAAAAAGTAATTTCTGAGAAACATTTTGCATTTTACATGCAATCAGAATCAGCCTCTTCGTCATCATGTTGGCCTGGGAGGTATATTGGCCGAGCCACCCCCACTCAGACACCCTCCCACACAGCAGCACCACCTCCACCACCACCATGAGCACCCCCAGCACCACCATTAACACCACCTGTACCACCTCCACCACCACCAGTACCACCACCAAAACCACCACCACCTCCACAACCTCCAGCACAATCACCACTAACCTCAACCCCCGCCACCACCACCACCGACCCAACCACCACCACCGACCCAACCACCATCACCAACCCCACCACCACCAACCCTACCACCACCAACCCCACCACCACCAACCCCACCACCACCCCAACCACCACCACCACCACCCCAACCACCACCACCACCCCAACCACCACCCCAACCACCACCACCACCACCCCAACCACCACCACCACCACTACCTCCATCCAGTGTGACCAAGACAAGGTTAAAACCGGAAACCGGCCCCCGGACAGCCAGTCTGACATCCAGAGTCATCCTGAGTCTGAATCAGGCGGAAAAACCAGTCTGTCAGGCTTCCCCCTCTCCCTCCAGACGGACAGCGCTGAGCTCCCAGGGTCCTCAGCGTTTAAACAACCCGGCGCCGTCCAGCCCCCGCTCTGCGTTATTAACGGCCGCCCGCTCTAACGATGTCCAGCGCCCTCCTAATTGCCGCGAGGTGTGAGCTCTCTGGTTTCCACGGCCCTGTCACGGCGCCTACGTTTTCCTCGCTTCTTCTTCTTCTTCTTTTCTTTTTTTTTTTTTCTTCGGCGCTCGCAGGCGGAGAGATATATCCGTTGGCGCGGCGATCAAAGCCAGAGCAGAGAGAGCGTGACCTCGCTATGAGACGCTCCCTGCTCCGCGAGGATCAAGAGCTTCCTCTCTCTGCTCCTCTCTTCTCCGACGGCGTTGAGACGGTGAATCCAAATGAGGCGGGCGGAGACGGCGCGGGCGCGGGCGCGGGCGGGGGGGGGGGGGGGGGGGGGGGGCGTCTGCTGCTGTTATGCACTCTCTCACCCTCTCACTCTCACTCTCTCACTCCCTCACTCGCTCACTATCTCACTCCTTCACCTTTTTGGCCGCTCTCACGGAGAGAGATGGAGGTGGAGATGGAGGTGGAGAATGGGGGAGGTGGTGGTGCTGAACGAGGTGAATTGGAGGTGGTGGTGCGGGCGGTGGAGCGGTGGGTGGATGTGGTGACAGGGGTGTAGATGTTGGCAGAGGTGAGGTGGTGATGGAGGTGCTGTTTTCGGAGGCTTCCACCCACCTACCATAAGAGGGGGGGCCAATCAGGGTTGGGGGGCCAAGACCATGCAGCCTCCACCCAGGCCGGCTGGATGTTCCCTTACATGGGCAACACCACCCATCTTCAACTGGATCTGTTTGAGCCAATCAGCAGCGAGCAGAGAGGCGCTCAGCAGAGCGGTATAGCCAGTCCTTGGTGTCGCTGCTCGGTGATTATGTTGTGCCTCCTTCTGGGGGGGCCGAAAACGTGTTTAATTCAATTTCCGATGGGAAGGGGAGCAAGGAGGTGTCCGATCGATGTGGCCCTCAGAGGCGAGACGCAGATCGCGATTCCGTCGCCGTATAATTAAAACGACGAAGCGCGTATCGGGTCGCAAATATCCCCCCGTCAGACGTTGGGGCGAACAGGAAACCTCGGGTTCTTTTCCGGGTGGATCAATGGGAAATAAACACCGACGGCTTCATCCGAGGTGTGGTGGCGATGGTTCTGTGTTTACAACCCCCCCCCCCCCTGCCCCCCCCCCCCCGCCCCCCAAACAACCAGATCCTCACACAACACCACCGCCGCCGCCGCCGACGCTCTGACGGTCCGGTGGCACGCCGGCCGGCGCTCCGAGGCCTGAAGGCCCTCGGAACGTCGCGGGACTCTAGGCAGCTATTCCGAATCGATACGGGAAAAAGAGGAGAATGGGGGGAGGGGCGAGGTGGGGGGGGGGGGGGGGGGGGGGTGCGGCAGATGATCCTTGGCCCCCGGATCCCAATCAATATTACATCCTCGTTAGCGAGACAAATGATCCCCTCTCCTCTCCTCCTCATCGTCGTGTGGCTCGCGCTCTCTGGTACCCCCCCCCCAACACAACCCGCACACCACCCTCCCTCCCAGCAGACCCACCCCCGCGCTCACGACCTCCGGCCCCCTCTCCCCCCCCCCACCCTCTCCCACCACCCCCCTCCCCCCCCCCCCTCCACTGGGGCCACAAGTTGAGCGCGTTTCTAATTACGGCCAAAACGGGGGCCCGTTTGGATAGAGATTAATTGCAATCCCATGCTGCACCCCACCACCCCACTAATCCCCCCCCCCCCCCCGCCCCCCCCCCCCCTCTTTCCCCCCTGTCCCGGGGGGATGCCCCCGCCTGGTGCCCCGTTTGACTCACCCATGGGGGAGACATGGTTCACCCGGGACAAAGCGTGAGGCTCTATGAGCGTGAAGCCGGATCACTGGGGGGGGGGGGGGGGGCAATATCATGTTCCCTGTGTGTGTGTGTGTGTGTGTGTGTGTGTGTGTGTGTGTGTGTGTGTGTGTGTGTGTGTGTGTGTGTGTGTATTTGTGTGTGTGTGTCTGTGTGTTTGCATGTGTGTGAGTGTAGCTGCGCTTTGGGTGAGTACGTGCCTGCGTACATGCACGTTTTGTTCTCTCTCACACGCACGCACACTCACAAAAATACACACACACGCACACACGTATACACACACACACACGCACGTATACATACACACACACACACGCACACATACAAACACACACTTGCACACACATTTCCACTCACACACACACACACACACACACACACACACACACACACACACACGCTGCTCGCTCATCCTTACGCTCCAGTGGCTTCCAGAGCTGACAGGACCAGTTTCCCAGAATTCCCAGGTGGCCGGCCTCTGGTGGTTGTCTTGTATGATTGTGTGTGTGCGCTTTTGTGTACATGTGTATATGTGTGTGTGTGTGTGTGTGTGGGGGGGGTTGTTGCCACGTGAACCTGCACAGAGCGGAGGATGAGCTACCCCCCCCCCCCCCCCCCGCCCACACACACCTTGGGGAGCCCCGGACGAAGACGCCTGGCGGGCTAGGGCGGGGTGGGGAGGAGGGGGGGTGAACCCTAATAGGCTAAACAAAAGAGACCTGATGAACACACGTTTCCCGCTCCGACCCTCAGGGAGCAGAACAGGACTGGGAACGCCATGCAGGCAGACTTCTCCTTGTGCGTCATCGTACCCTTGTTACACGCGGCGCACGGAATTGCCTAACGGCAAACATTGGTGCAGGGTGATGGAAGTGTGGCGCTGGTTCACCTGGCGGATATCTTGGCGTCCATCTTGGTTTCCATCTTGGCTTCCATCTTTGAGTCCATCTTGGCGTCCATCTTGGTTTCCATCTTGGCGTCCATCTTGGAGTCCATCTTGGCGTCCATCTTGGTTTCCATCTTGGCGTCCATCTTGGCGTCCATCTTGGAGTCCATCTTGGCTTCAAACGCCAGCAGGGGGATGAAAATGTGGTGCTCGTTCACCTTGCAGCCATCTTGGCGTCCGTCTTGACTCCAAACGCCAGCAGGGTGACCTGGCGGCCATCTTGGCATCCATCTTGGCGCCGAACACCCGAAGGGTGACCTGGCGGCCATCTTGATGTCCATCTTGGCTCTAAACTCAATCTAGGCCCGTTTGCAATAACAACAGGTACCAGTGTCTTCATTTTGGTTATTCAAGATGCATCCCCCCCCCAACCCGCACCTCCCATAGAGACAGGGCTCAGTCCCCCAGTGATGGCTAGGCACAGGTGAGAGAGAGAGAGAGAGAGAGAGAGAGAGAGAGAGAGAGAGAGAGAGAGAGGAGAGAGAGAGAGAGAGAGAGAGAGAGAGAGAGAGAGAGAGAGAGAGAGGAGAGAGAGAGAGAGAGAGAGAGAGAGAGAGAGAGAGAGAGAGAGAGAGAGCGCTGTGGGATGCTTGATTGTTATTCTTGAAGCAGAGACTGTACCTCTTTCGCTGTCTCATCACCTGTCTCCCTTCACTACAGTGGAAACTGAAATTGACGCAGACACACCCGGAACTCGCAGGCCTAGAGGCGGACAGAATCAGTCAGTGTGCTAGCTGTTTCATGTTCATGATGTTTGGGTTGTGTTTTTATTTTTTTATAATGTAATATCTCATAAGTAGAGAGTCTGTGGAGTTATTTGGATTCAAACGGCCTAATTAGTCTCCAGGGTTGTTTTTGTATCTCTGTGTTTGTACGTGTGGGTGTTTGTGGGTGTGTGTGCGTACTTATGTATGTGTTTGTGAGTGAGTGTGCGTCTGTGTGTACGTGTGTGTGTGTCTGGTACGGGTCTGGTACGTGTGTGTGTGTGTGTGTGTGTGTGTGTGTGTGTGTGTGTGTGTGTGTGTGTGTGTGTGTGTGTGTGTGTGTGTGTGTGTGTGTGTGTGTGTGTGTGTGTGTGTGTGTACTCGCCTAACTATCCAACAGTGGACTTCGGCGTTGTAACACCTTCACCAACAGGGGACGTCCGAGCCAAGAGGGGACATTTTTCAGGTCCCCTTTTGGTCATGCCTTAAATCAACCTAAAAACACGCCTAAAATATTTTGACGCATTTTCACAACTTTTGCCAAGAGGGGACCTGAAAGTGTGTGAGTGTTTAGTCCATACTCTATAGCGCCTCTGCTGGCCAGAGCTTGATTTTCAACGACCAATCCACACACGTCGCTTCCAACACTCCTCTATTGTGTGAACGACCTGCAGTCGTTCACACGTCTGTCAGAGTGTAGAGGGCTGTTAAACAGACTACTTAGTAAAGTCTCTTGAAACATGCAAACAAAAAAGGCTCAGCTTTAAAAGTTCCACACTTTTTTTGTATGTAGTGACAGGGGTCCACTAATAATAATAATAATACATTTAATTTGGATGACACTGTTGGCTATAACAAAATGACACAAGTCCCTTCTTAGATAGCATGGAGCGACATTCACACTCCTTCTTTTATGAAAAGAGGTAATAACTATATATACTGTAAGGGAAAGATAGTAATCTCAACTAATGTAATAATAATTTGTCAAACTTGATTTGTTAGTGTGTTTTTAGGAATAGAATTGTCTAACAAAAAACCTATCTATTCATTTGTATCAATAAAAATGATAAACAAATACAATATAAGGGTCTAGACCTTTGAAATGGTTCAATCCCCAAATTAGCCTTAATTTACCATTTTACAATGTACTCCAGTCCCCAATCTATTTTTAAAGAAATGCATTTGAATTGTTGATTTGCATCACAGAAAATGGTCCACACTTGTACTGTATGGAATGACAGGGGTCCACTGTAGGCTGATACATAATGACAGAAGTTCTCTCTTAGATAGCATAGAGTGACGTTCACACTCCATCATGGATGAGTAAAAAAATAAATAAGCAAAATGGATAGTTCTTAAGAGGTCATAACAATCTAAATAAAATATGATATATATATGTATATACATAGTGTTATTTTGCAATTAAAGTTGCCCCAACAATGTTGTCATGAACACAAATATCTAAACTTAATAAGGTTTTTATTTTTTTACAACTACAAACTTGTGTGCTTAGTCTACGGTTAAAGGAATGCATTTTATCTGTTGATTTGCATAACATAATGTCATGGTCTGTCGTGTTTTGGTGTGTTTCCCTCCTGTGTTGATTACTGTTCCCTCCCCAAATGTGTCTCAGCTGTTCCTCGTTGTGTTTGTTACTTAAGCCCTTGTCTTTCCTTTGTTCCTGGTGCTATCATTGTGGTTGTTCGTCCTGCGTGTTCCCTGTTCCCTCCTGAGTTCCCTGGTTCCTTGCCTTAGCCTTTAGGCATAAATAAAGTGCCGTTTTCCCTAAACCGTCTGCGTCTGGGTCCTACCTGCCTGCCTGCCTGCCTGCACCCTCAACCCTAACAGAATGATAGCACCAACATTGGACCCAGCGGACGATCAATTTAGCCGTGAGTTGGAGGATTTATTATGGTTCATTATGAAAGCAATGGATTTTTGGGAGAACATTCCCAGCAGGAAGGAGCAGGAGGCCATCGTGGGGCGTACACGCAGGGCTGTCTCTTCAAGGCCCGAGTTGGAGGACGCCTTGCCCGAGTGGGCAGTGGAGCTGCTCAGCCCCACGGTCTTTTGGCCTGAGAGCTACATGCCTCTGCCACCGGACTTTTGTGACCGGCCTAAGCCTCCACGCTCCTGCTCTCAGCCTCTGCCCCCGGCCCCCCGCTACCAGCCTCTGCCCCCGGCCCCCCGCTACCAGCCTCTGCCCCCGGCCCCCCGCTACCAGCCTCTGCCCCCGGCCCCCCGCTTCCAGCCTCTGCCCCCGGCCCCCAGCTACCAGCCTCTGCCCCCGGCCCCCCGCTACCAGCCTCTGCCCCCGGCCCCCCGCTACCAGCCTCTGCCCCCGGTCCCTAGCTACCAGCCTCCTCCCTTGCGGACAATCAGAGTGGGGGTGGTGAGTTTGGGGTACCACCCGGTTCCTCCTGGCACTCCAGCACCCGCACTGACTCCGGTCCCCGAGCCCTGTCCGGTTCCTGAGCCCACTCCGCTCCTTCCAGAGGGGGATCGGCCTCTGCTCCTGCCGGAGGGGGCCCGCCCTCCAGACCGTCCAGGGGAGGCACGCCCTCCGCTCCTGCCTGTGGGGGCCCTCCTCCACTCCTTCCCGAGGGGGGTTCCTCTTCAAGGCCTTCCAGAGGGGTCCCGCCTTCCAAACCTTTTGGAAGGGGCACGCCCTCTTCCTCCAGAGGGGACCAGCCCTCTACCTTGCCTTCCTGAGGGGTCCCGCCTTCCAGAGGGGTTCCGCCCTCTACCTCGACTACCTCCAGAGGGGACCAGCCCTCTACCTGGCCTTCCTACAGAGGGGACCCGCCCTCCACCTCGCCTTCCTCCAGAGGGGACCCGCCCTCTTCCTGGCCTTCCTACAGAGGGGACCCGCCCTCTACCTGGCCTTCCTACAGAGGGGACCCGCCCTCCACCTCGCCTTCCTCCAGAGGGGACCCGCCCTCTTCCTGGCCTTCCACCAGAGGGGACCCGCCCTCTTCCTGGCCTTCCTCCAGAGGGGACCCGCCCTCTTCCTGGCCTTCCACCAGAGGGGACCCGCCCTCTTCCTGGCCTTCCACCAGAGGGGACCCGCCCTCTTCCTGGCCTTCCACCAGAGGGGACCCGCCCTCTACCTGGCCTTCCTCCAGAGGGGACCCGCCCTCTACCTGGCCTTCCACCAGAGGGGACCCGCCCTCTACCTGGCCTTCCACCAGAGGGGACCCGCCCTCTACCTGGCCTTCCTCCAGAGGGGACCCACCCTCTACCTGGCCTTCCTCCTGAGGGGACCCGCCCTCCACCTCGCCTCCCTCCTGAGGGGACCCGCCCTCTACGTCGCCTTCGCCGGCCTCCTGAAGGTTTCCGCCTTCGCCACTGCTGGCCTTCAGAGGGGTTTCCGTGCCGCTGCAGGCCTCCTGAGGGACTGAGCCCTCATCGTCCTTGCCGCCGGCCTCCTGAAGGGTTCCGCCTTCACTCTGCCTCTGCTTGCCCCCCAGGCCGTCCGCCTGAGGCTCCCTGCCATGCCCTGGGGCAGTTTTCTGGCCGCCCGCCTGACGTCCCTCCGCTCCGCCCCAGTCCATTTTTTTTGATTCCCCCCGCCTGGCACCCCTCCACCCGCCCGTTTTGGGGTGTGACTTTCTTCGTTTTTTTGCTTGTCGTGGGTCGCCTGGGACTCGGAGGCGACCCTTAAGGGGGGGGTACTGTCATGGTCTGTCGTGTTTTGGTGTGTTTCCCTCCTGTGTTGATTACTGTTCCCTCCCCTAATGTGTCTCAGCTGTTCCTCGTTGTGTTTGTTACTTAAGCCCTTGTCTTTCCTTTGTTCCTGGTGCTATCATTGTGGTTGTTCGTCCTGCGTGTTCCCTATTCCCTGTTGTCACCTGAGTTCCCTGGTTCCTTGCCTTAGTCTTTAGGCATAAATAAAGTGCAGTTTTCCCGAAACCGTCTGGGTCCTACCTGCCTGCCTGCACCCTCAACCCTAACACAAGTTTTTCTAATGACAGGGGTCCACTGTTGGCTATGACAAAATGACACAAGTCCCTTCTTAGATAGCATGGAGCGACATTCACACTCCTGCTTTTATGAAAAGAGGAAATAACTATATATATATATATATATAATGTAAGGGAAAGATAGTAATCTCAACTAATGTAATAATAATTTGTCAAACTTGATTTGTTAGTGTGTTTTTAGGAACAGAATAGTCTAACAAAACCTATCTATTCATTTGTATAAATAAAAATGATAAACAAATACAATTAAAATACAATATGGGTCTAGATCTTTGAAATTGGTCGATCCCCAAATTAGCCTTAATTTGCCATTTTACAATGTACTCAATTTTTAAAGAAATGCATTTGAATTGTTGATTTGCATCACAGGAAATGGTCCACACTTGTACTGTATGGAAGGACAGGGGTCCACTGTTGGCTGATACATAATGACAGAAGTTCCCTCTTAGATAGCATAGAGTGACATTCACACTCCAACATGGATGAGTAAGAAATTTGAATTTGAATGGTAACAATTCCGTTAAATCCTCGTCCTCGTTTTGATCGTCTCACTCATGGCCGATCAGTGTGTTCTTTCTGATTAGCTCTTAATTGAGATCACCTGTCACGCACCTCTTTATTAAAGGTGAACACAATGGATTTGGTTTACTTTTCGCATCGGCCTGTTTCAATCGAGGTTGAGTTTAGTGAGGGTTGAAAGTTTTCGATCTAGATTGCAGATCACTATTGTCACTTTATACAAACTGAAAGTATGCGTTGTTGCGTGTTTGTTTTTGTGGGCATTTGACTGAACAGCCCAGACAAATATTGCTACCAACATGGCACTTCGAAACAGACCACCGCAGTGAGTAAAAGTTATTTTCCTTTATTAAATGTTGACGTTTTTGGGCTGTCTCCTCAGACACAAGCCATCAGTATCCCTGCTCTTTGCACCTTGACATGCATGTCACCGCTGTTCGTTAACCTAGCTTTGCTGATTTGTATCTTGTGATGTGTGTGTGTGTGTGTTTTTCTTAACAGGTGTTAGATGACTGACAAGATCTATGGGGGGGCCCCCTTTGGGCCCCCCCATACCAACTTAGTCTTCAAAGGAATCTAGTGCCATGGGACTCCAGTGTCTTCAAAACATCCTCGGAATACATGTGTATGAATGGTCCACCGAAGGGTTGATCTGGAAGCCACCACGGTCCACGCAGTAATCTGCTGCGTGGGCCGTAGTGGCTTCCAGAGCCATCTTTCGGTCTTGGTCAGGATTTGTTACAGTTGCCCTTCAATGTAGCAGGCTACGGGTTTCTGAAGAAGCCTGCTTTACGTAGCATTGGAGTACAAATATTGTGCAAAATGCTCATGTAATTGCACTAGCACTGGTAACCTGTAGATTAGCGTAGATTAGCTTAGTTTAACGTCATTCGATGCTGTCTGTCAAATGTGTGGCTTACTTTAAGTCCACAAGGCCCTCTGGTAAACCACGTTGGAACACCCCTGGACAAGGTGATTAGTCACTGGGTGTGTGCTAAAGTTTTGTTCCATTTTTCACTAGTTGGTTAAGGTTTGGTAGAATTGTTTGGATGATAGCGACGTGATGGCGTATGTACAAGAGCCTACCGAGGCCAGGCCACAGTTGCGACGGCCACGGCCAGATGGCCTAGTGTGAGTGGGCAACTGGGCTGTGAACCTTGCAATTCTAGTTGCATATTTGTACACGCAAGCTTGTCCATTTCTATCGCCATCACTAACACTAGCTTCAGCATTTCCTTGTAGGCCATTAGCTGACTTGTGTATTGGAGCGATGATTTGGGTATTTTAAGATGCTTGAAAACCTAAAATAAAGCAAAATGCGTGTCTGGTGTGCAAGAGCCAATTTGTTGGCTTGCAGTAGTCGAGGAGTTGCCGTAGGTCGTAAGCCATCTGGAGGTTGTGGCAATGGAGGCTTGTGGTAGATCTGCCATCCAAGAAAGGTTAATTCTTCTGAAGCATGATTAATAGTTTAGTAAATTGAATCTATTCATATAGAACTATAAAATCCAAGACGGCAGCCAGTAACTTGGATCGCAATATGTGGAAAGTATTAGTCTCCATTTTGTAACAGAATAATTAACATGACTAACTGGGTTTCTTCCATTTTCTAACTAGGGGGACTTGACTGGTGAGTCTACTGGATTAATCAGTAGCGGTACTTTGCCCAACAGATTTGATGGCATGACTACAGGGTGACAAAGACAATTATTCCCTGCCTATCAAAAGAGACTTCTAAAACATATCTGCTAGAACAGTTCCTATACTTTTTGTATAATTTGGTCATGCTGCAAATTTACTTTTTGTAGTTGCACCATATTTAGTTCTTTGACAGCCTCACCTGCTAGAAAAGTCTATTCAAATCGGCTAAATATAATGAACTAAATTAATAGCCATGAAATGTTGTCACTCATACTAATGGCAAATACCCCCTTTCAGTTGGTGGTTCAACACTGATGTCTCTCTAGGCTTGAGGGAGAGCTCACAAGTAAATTACACGAATGTCCTGGAGCAATTGGGAATACACTTTTATTTAGTCTACCTGACCAGGGACATCTTTGAACTATAGGTCACCTAACCCAAACTTTTCACTCTTGTTGGGTTGTCCTTTTCTCTTGTTTTAACCCGAAAGGGCTGAAAATATCAAAATTTCAGGTATTCTGTTTGGATAATGTGCAAAACTTGTGGCTTCACTAATAAAAAAAATTAACGAATGTATTTTTCTTAATGTGGTTAAACTATTTAAAGATTTGTATGCAAAATATTTCTGCTCAATTTGTGGTCAATGAAACAATTTTTTAATTTGATAAAACTATGGGTTAAAGGTATTTGCTTTGGGCATCTTTTGATATTTTTAGAATCTAGCTCCATTGTCGTTAGAAATGGTGTCTGCCAGTACTGCAAATGGCTTCCATAAGTTTAAAAAAGAATGGGCAGAAAAGAAACTGCCAACTAAATCTATTTAACATGGGTAGAAAGTTTCCATGGAAGCTCTTGGCTGCTGGTTCCCAACACAGCTCCACTGTTAGCCTGTGACCTTGCGTTTTTTGGACTTTTGGTGACTTTCACAAAAGAGAAATGAACTGGTTAATACAATAAAAAAGACAGTTGAAACTTCAGCTAAATTTTTATCTATTTGTACTGCCTTTGACACTGGACTTGCGATCGAGGCGACGACGCGGACGTTCATTCACATAGCCAAAAACAAGAGAATATATGGCTAGATAAAATAAACATCAAGACATACAATTCTAAAAAGAACGGATGAAGCAGCTACCCTTTTTTCATTTGCGGTTTGCCTGAGCAGCGCACCTGCATTTAATATATCCGTGAATTGTCACAATTTCTCAGAATCAAAGGTGAAAGTAGAAACGGGTGGCCTAAAGCTGTCATATTGTTAGTTATCACAGACAATTTTTAACCAATGTTCTGTACGGAGCTCCTTAAGGGACATTAGGGAGAACGCTCCCGGACAGAACCTTAGTTTGGAAGTCGTGCTTAGTGACACGACAAATACTCCCAATTGAAATACATGGGTTTGAAATTTGTGCTTTTTGACACGAAAATTTTGAAAATACGTGTCCCTGATCACGTTTCAATAGATTAAATAACGTGACAGTGTCACGTATTTTCGTGAGACCGGGTTGAAATATCACTTAAGTATTCAAGTCCCCTCTTGGCAACTTCTTTAAAATATATCAAAAAAACACATTTGAAGTTATATTATGACAAAATAACTTAAAACTAAACTCTGTATTATGTTTTTGTATTTTTTAAATGACCAGAAATAGAGGTCCACACTTGGTCGATGAAAACCGAGTGTGTGTGTGTGTGTGTGTGTGTGTGTGTGTGAGAGTGAGTGTGTCTGGAAGATGTACATTTGTGTGTGTGTGTGTGTGTCTGGTACGTGTATGTATGTGTGTGTGTGTGTGTCTGGTACGTGTATGTATGTGTGTGTGTGTGTGTGTGTGTGTGTGAGTGTGAGTGTGAGGACTCAAACCCTCCATTACCTACTACTATGTGTGGATGAGACCCTCACCCAAGCAAGTGAAACTGACCCCCAAGGTGAAAGACCCCTCAACCCAGTGTTGGTACCCCCAGACCTGTCCAGTGGTTCCCCCTTCAGCAGGGGGGGGGGGGGGGGGGGCAAGGGTCTGGACATACAGACGGACGGTCACCGTGGCATCAAAGACGGAACCCCGCCCCCTTCCTTTGACCTTCACGTCCGTCTCCACGGTTACTTCAGCTTTCATGACTTGCCAGAAATGCTGGGAGGTGATGGAGGAAGTGAGGGAGAGAGTGGGGGAGAGAGGGAGGGAGGGAGGGAGGGAGGGAGGGAGTGAGGAGGGGAAGGAAAGAGTGAAGAGGGGGGGAGGGATAGAGGGAGGGAGGGAGGGAGGGAGGAAGGGAGGGAGGGAGAGAGGGAGGAAGGGAGGGAGGGAGTGAGGCAGGGAGAAAGGGAGGGAAGGAGAAAGGAGTGAGGAAGGGAAGGAAAGAGTGAAGAGGGGGGGAGGGAGAGAGGGAGAGAGGGAGGGAGTGATGAAGGAAGGGAGGGAGGGAGTGAGAAAGGACGAGCGGGGGAGAAAGGAAGGAAGAGGGTGAGGCGAGGAAGGGGAGGGAGAGATCACAGAGTGGGGGTGGAGGGGTTTGAGGTGAAGGGGTTCAACAATCAGGCGCCCCCCCAACGACCTCCTTAATCCTGGGCTTCTGGACGGGATAATGAGGCGGCCGGGGGCCAACCTGGGTCCCAGGCCAGGGCCAGGGGCCAGGCCGGGGCCAGGGCCAGGGGCCAGGGCCAGGGCGTGGCAGGGCGGCGGACAGATGCCTCTGCCTCTGAAGCCGCCGAGCGTCTCTTCTCTGTTGGCGGGGAACAATGGCTGCTTCTATTTTTGGGGCGGCCATTTGGCGGACGCTCTGGCTGATGTCTAGGAGAGCGGCGAGGTCACTTTGACCGGGGAGGGGGTTCGAGGACGCAGTCGCACGCGGCACGATGGCGCGATGCAACACGTTCCCTTTCGGGACACGATTGGCTCTTGTCGGGCAAAGAATGCAGCCTCATTCACATTTACACTCTGGGCGTTCAGCAGGCGTTTTTATCCAAAGCGACTTACAATAAGTACCTCGTCAGAAGGAGGGAGAAACAACAATATATCGCTGTCGGTACAGTAAGAATGTTCAGAGAACAAAGGGACAAGCACTTATAATCTCTAGGTTAACCCATTCCCCATATACAAGAAAAACGGATAATATGCTAATAAGATGCTACACAATGCTAAGTACTACTTTTAAGTGGCGGGACGTAGAACGTACAATAAGTGGGTAAGACGGGTGTGGGGGTAAGTGGGGAGGCTCTGCAGAGTGTAGGGCCACGTTTATACGTAGCAGGGTATTTATAGAAACAAATATTCCCCCCCCTCCGTTTTCAAAAGTAACATTGTGCACACAACATCGTTTTCAAAAAAGTTGTCGTTTACATCAAAACGCATAAATACGCCGTCGAGCGCCATTATAACTATGCCAAACCTATGGGCGGCAGTGTAGGGAGAAGGATAAAGCCATGCAGTCAAGTCTTTTTTTTTTTTATGATTTATGATGACTGTAAGGTGACCTTGGGTGTCTTGAAAGGCGCATCTAAATTAAATGTATTATTATTATGCAAGCCAATCAGAATCCTCAGAATCAACAACAACGAATAACACGAGCGTCGTCCTGTAACAAACAAACTGTAAACATAGGGCGTCATATGACGTTAAGCATTTCCTGGCGCATGATGTGACGCTTCAGAACCTAAGACCCCGTTTCTCCCCGTTGACACGACAACACATAACCGGCGTTTTCAGAAATCTCCACTTTGGCCAGAGTTTTTAGAAATGATCGTTTTCTGTGATAAAAACAGCGTTTTCGTGTAAATGAGAGGCCAAACCGCGTGAGAAATATCTGCGTTTTCCCTTCGTGTAAACGGGGCCTAGGTGTACTCTGAATTTGTGAGCCTCTCACGACATCTCCTGAGAGGAGCTGTCTTAACGAGGTGTCTTAACGAGGCCCCAACCTCGTCTCAACCTCGCTGACGTCAGAGGTTTACCCCAACCCCTACCTCCCCCACTCCGCTTGGCTCGACTTGCCCGGCGCGGTTTCAATGCCACATCAGCTAAATATATATGTTACCAGTTGCCGCGGCCTTGCCAGGAAATCGTTGCCCTTTATAATTACAAAAGGCAATTTGTCCGGTATCTGATTGCAAATGAAAGTCGCGCAGGAATCGATACACTCAAAGCATGTTTTCTGCTGGAGTTAAGTTCTCACACGCGGGTGTGTGTTTTTTGTCTGAAAATCTGCCCCCACAGGAGGCTTTGGCTGTCTTAACATTGTTAGTATAAGATAACGAATTTAAAACGCGTAATTAAAGGCCTCGACTGTCTTTGCGTACATCCTTTCCACGAGGGAAAGCGACGATTGCAAAATAGGCAGAGAAATTCACTTTTCTGAACTGTGTAAATAAAGTTGTTTGCTAATTGCTTATGGTTTTATAAATTAATTAGTCATGCATTACTCAGATTCAACTCTTATGTAAATGCAATGAAATGAAGAACAAACACAGCAGAAATAGAAAAGCAAAGCATTATAGCAACATATGGCGTTTCATTCTTGCTAGATGTTCCCATCAGTATAATGGGATTTTCGCGTTTCATTGAGCAAGGCAGCAATAGCCCAGAGGTTAGATCAGGCTCAGAATAGGCTGCTTGTAGCTTGGACCATTCCGAGTTTAAACCAGCTTCCAAATATCTTCAGATTTGGATGTGTAAACAAAACCATAAGTGTTTTCAAAGAATCCCATGATATGCTGGCCAGAAGGGTGGGCGTCTCTCAGTTTGATTCCCACCAACTTCTGGGCTGTGAGCGTGTGACATGTTCCTCAAACTTTCCTTTTTCCTGAGGAAGTCAGCAGATAAAAAAAAACGGAAGCTGCTTCTTTCTTTTCCAGAGCAAACTTTCCCGTGTTCTAAGGGAATATCGATCTGTCTCCAAACCACTGACCTTGCAAGTTGTGCAATGGAACAAAATGCCACTGACATACCAGTCTGAAAACGCTCTTTATTGAATGAAACAGAATACGCCTTCACAGGAGGTTCAAAGGGGACGTCTGCGCGATGGTGGGCCATGTACACTGTAGTCCGTACGGACTGCAGGGAAAAAACAGTTTTCAGTGCAGAAGCAGGTACAATACCCACCTCAGCATTGTGTGAGCGAGAGCCGTTGGAACAAAGGCATTTCTGTTTCTGTTACCTCGACAGACGTCGGGGGCCGTGTTGGACAAAGACTCATTGATTGGATTTCCAGGATATCTTTGAAGTGAAAAATATGTTTGTAGTGATTGTAGGGCCTCCTTCAGGGAAAATTGGAGTTTATGTAATATAATAATTAGTGTAATACCTAACCTCAGCAACTTAGTATTTAATTAACTGCAGGTTAGGCCTATTTATTCATGTGCTAAATAGCCAATTGGGAGTTCCGGGTGTTTGTGTGTGCATGCGTGTGTGTGCTTGCGTGTATGTGTGTTTGTGTGTGTGTGTGTGTGTGTGTGTGTGTGTGTGTGTGTGTTTTTGTTAGGGCTGGGTGTGTGTGTGTGCTTGTATGTATGTGTGTGTGTGTGTGCTTGTATGTGTGTATGTGTGTGTGTGTGTGCTTGTATGTGTGTATGTGTGTGCTTAGGGGTGTGTGTGTGTGTGTGTGTTTGTGTGTAATGACGACCCTGCAGTCTACTTACACCGCAAACAAGCTGTTATTTCTTCCTGAGTCCAAAGCACATGGACGTGTTTAGACGCCCGTAAAATCGTATTTGTGCTCCCGAAAAACCACATAAATAACACACACAAACACACAGAGTCCGATCCGCAGGCGAGTAAAAATCACCTTTTCTTTGCATTTCACTCTCCGTGCTTCCATTCAAACAAGCTCACTCATACCTCTTTCGGTGTGCGCTACAAATTAGGAGCAACACAACACACACAACAACCTTGAACGACTTTGGACCATCAGGGTGTCGTTCGCCCTCAGAGGGACCTTGAGGTCGCTCAAACGACCTCCACCACGACCAGCCATCACATCAGAGTTATTACGACTTATCTTCTCCTCTCCGACATAAATAACATTGTTTTGACATCACCTGCCCCCCCCCCCCCCCCCCCCGCCCCCCCCGCGCTCCGGGGGAGATGTTTTATTTATGCGTTTGCATGTAGCCGACGCCCCCCCGCGTTTACATATGTATGACATGCATGCAGCCATTCCAGGTAATTTATGAGCTGCTGCAGTAGGTAGGAACACACCGTCTCGCCCGTTCAAACACTCCCTACCCCGAACTCACAATTACACTCCTCTCTCCCTCTCTCTCCCTCTCTCTCCCTCTCTCTCCCTCTCTCTTTCTTGTCCTCTCTCCATTTCTCCTTCTCTCTCTCTCTCTCTCTCTCTCTCTTTCTCTATTCTTCTCTCCCTCCCTCCCTCCCTCTTTCCCTCTCTCTCTCTCGCCCTCCCTTCCTCAACCCTCTCTCCGCTCCCGCGGGTTAGTGTCGAGCTATCGCGGCTAGCCTCTGTGTGCGGTGATAAGAGTTACAGGCTAGCTGAGCGTAGCGTAGCGTCCAGCTAGCCTGTCACGGGCGCCGGGACGACGGATAACAGCAGCGGAGGAACGGAGGTGAAGGCGGCGGCGGGGAACCGGCTTGCGTCGCCGCGTTCCTCCTCACCTGTGGTGCCTGATTGCCCTCCCCCCTCCCTCTGCCCCCTCTCTCCCTCTCTCCTTCTCTCCCTCGCTCTCTCTCCCTCTCTCCTTCTCTCCCTTTCTCCTTCTCTCCCTGTCTCTCTCCTACTCTCCCCCTCTCTCTCCCTCTCCCTCCCCCTCTCTCTCTCTCCCTCCCTCCTCTCCCTCCCTCTCTCCTACTCTCTCTCTCTATCTCCCTCTCTCTCTCTCTCTCTCTCTCTCTCTCTCTCTCTCTCTCTCTCCCTCTCTCTCTCTCTCTCTCTCTCTCTCTCTCTCTCTCTCTCTCTCTCTCTCTCTCTCTCTCTCTCTCTCCCTCTCCCTCTTGCCTTCTCTCCCTCTCTCTCTCCTACTCTCCCCTCCCTCTCCCTCCCCCTCTCTCTCCCTCTCCCTCCCCCTCTCTCTCTCTCCCTCCCTCCTCTCCCTCCCTCTCTCCCACTCTCTCTCTCTCTCTCTCTCTCTCTCTCTCTCTCTCTCTCTCTCTCTCTCTCTCTCTCTCTCTCTCTCTCTCTCTCTCTCCCTCTCCTACTCTCCTATCCCTGCTCTATCTCTTTCTCCCTCTTTCTCTCTCCTACTCCTTTCTATCTCTCTCCCCCCCTCCCTCCCTCCCTCCCTCCCTTACAGGAGGGAGGGAGGGTGTTGTGGGGGGGGGGGAGGTGGGAGAGCCGCGGGCCGACCTTCAGTGGCGGCGTGCGTCGGCGTCCGTCTCCCCGTGTGATCAAACTGTCAGGCGGGCAGGCGGCCCGTTCTTCTCTGTCGCCGTCGTCACCCCCCTCTCCCCCCTCTCCCCCCTCTCCCCCCTCAGCTGAAGGTCACTCTTTACGGCCTCAAGGGCGAATATATATATAGAGGAGGGGGGAGGGGGGGGGGGGGTGGGGTGGTAGTTTAAGGGACGTGGGAGTTTATGTTTGGGGAAGCCATTGATTATTTCTCTGTTTTGTTTTGGGCGGTTTTGTTTTGTTTTAGGATTGTTATCGTAGGTCAATGTCATCGTTACGACCATTTTCACTTTTCACTTTAACAACAAATCTTCTCAACCCTCCTCTCTTACCAACTGCGGCGGGCATGGATTCAGTAAAAAAGACATTTGATTAATCTTTTTATGAATAACGCGTTTTAAAAAACAGACACTTTGTCGTTCATTTTTCCCAGAGATTCGTGTCAACGTAAACTGTGTCCAAATTAGCCCCGTTTTATTGGTTTTAAATATTTAGTTGGTGGCGACTGAACTCTCCCTCCGTCTTCTCCCGCCTAATGACGTCCAGATTGTGTTAATTTATCACCGCGGCTTCAGCCTCTCCATCGGTCAGCTCCAGAAGCTTCTCACTGGGAGGCACGGGGAAATGCAAGCTTATAAATGCTGCATGTAATGATTAAAATTTGAATACAGAGGTCAAAAGCCCCCATTATTTGCACTAAAATATTAAAAAAATACTGTTAATATTTAATGGTCCTATATTTTTATATTAAAAAAAATCTGGTGGTTGAATTAATTTTCAAAGGAAAAATGTTTTTTGCATAATATGAAATAAAAACGTGCTACCGGGATCCACTGGTAAGTGAAAAACGTTTTTGTGCTTTGAGCGACATCAAAGATTAAACTGTTGCATTGCAGGTGTGCCTGCCGTCCCTCAGAAAGCTGAAATACCCTTAAAATCCACCTGTTTGACATCACGATGAAACACATAATTACTCCACTAACGAACCCCCCTTCCCCCCTCCCTCCATTTAATGAATCAAAGTTCCCTTCACATCTATTAACATTTAGGGCATTCAGCAGACGCTTTTATCCAACACGACTTATAATAAGTAGATTTGTCAGAAGAAGGAAGAATAACAATATATCGCTGTCGGTACAATAAGGATGTTCATATAACTAAGTGCAAAGCACTAACAATCGCTAGGTTAACCCATTCCCCAACCCACTTCCCCCAACAAAGATAACCAGGCTAAGATTTCAATGTGTTCCTTATCACCCTAACTCAAATTATTTCCCTTTGGCCAGCGGTTCATGGGCCAAACCGACACACTACGTTCATCACAAACACATATCAGTAAAAAAAAAAACGGGTTAAAAAAACCCAACAAATCTCCCTCCGCGTGTCGCCCGACCCGAAACCCCTTTTAATAAAATAATAAAAAAAACGAAATCGGCATCCGAGAGGAGGAGAATGGATCCTATTAGCGGCGTTAGCGTAGCCTAGCACTACCAGGGCAGATAAGCCGACAACACGATGCCAGTGAGTGAGATTTAGTCAAAAAAAAAATCCAATCCAATTTGGCCGTGCATGGTTTCATACTCTTGCATAGCGCCGGTCACGCTCCGACAGGGACGGGGGGCAGGGATGGGGGGGGGGGGGGGGGGGCGGCAGGGTGCCGCTCCTCCATCCTGATTAGTTCTGCTCCAGAAACGGCCAAAGTGACGGGCTAATCGCTGCGGCCGCCACCGGCTAACCGCTCCTGCAGTGCGGGGTGTGAGGGGGGGGGGGGGGGTATTGGGGGGGGGGGGGGGGTATTGGGGGTATGGTCGGAGGGATGATGTCGCTGGTGTGAAACGTCCCGCTTTCCCGCCTCGCCGGCGGCCGTACATCCCCCCCGCCGCCGCCGCCGCCAAAGACCCCCCCGCACACACACACACACACACACACACACACACACACACACACACACACACACACACACACACACACACACACACACACAAATACACACGCGCACATGTGTGCCCAGACACATGTATACACGCGTGCACGAACACACATACACACACAGACCCACCAACGCACACACACAAATAGGCGCACGCACGTGCAGACACACACACACACACACACACAAGCACCCACACACGCACACAAAATCACACACACTCACACAAAATCCGTACACACACACACACACACTCTCACACGCACACACATACAAGACATATCTCAGCGTGAACTGTTCTCTCAGTGCTGTATTTGTGAGGCAGCTTTGCCCGTCAGAACTCTGCCGTGGCCCTCCACACCAGTACGGCCGTGGTGGACGGGGGCAGCCGCAGACAGACTACCCCCGCATGAGACTCAACACTCAGGGGGCATGAGGACCAGGGGGGGGGACCAGGCGGCTGAATTAGCTCTCTGCTAATACTCCCAATCTAATTTGTCTGCTCCCAGTGCCAACGACGCAGCATGCCAACGTTTGTGTTTTTCTATTATTGTTAGAGTATCACTGACGCTTCCCCTCGAGCGTCCAGCCGCCGCCACCGTGCCGCACGCTACACCGCCGCCGCCCGCCCGCCAGACGTATTTATTGAATCAGCGGTTATCTGGTCCATTAAGACCCGTCCGTACGGATGGGAGACACTCCGGCAGCGAAACCCCCAACACAAAGTTTCTCGTTCACTTAAAAGCAATTAATTTACCGGCTGCGTTTTTTTTCCCTGCCGCCGCGCTACGCTTTTTTGAGCGACTTTAACTCACGGACAAACTCGACGTAACCCCCGTTTACCCGACGTCGGGCTAATCTTTAAATTCCACCTGTCCTCGTCTCACCCCTCACCCTCCACTCCCTCCCTCCCTCCCCTCCCCCCCTCCCTCCCCTCCTCCTACTCCTTCCACCCAGCGCCTCCGTGAGACAGACTCGCTGAGACAGCGTTGTGCAGGGGGAGGCCGCAACGGCACACCAGAGCGAAAAACAAGGAGCTTAGCCGTCTCCCAGACCCGGCCGCGCCCCCCCTGGGGTCTCTGGAGCTCACATGGGCACGGACCTGAGCGCACTGTCGCCCGGGCAACACAACACAACGTCCAATTGGCTTTTGCTGTTGTTGTTGTCTTCGTCGCTGTTTGACGCTAAGTCAAGTGCGGTCAAGGTCCCCGTCTGTGTTTTTTTTTTTGTCTTTGCTCGCTCTCGTTGTTTATTTATCTTGCATAGATTATTTTTGATCGCGTCCGATTTCTCTACCTGTGATCTCCGTCGGTGGAAATAAAATTGCGTTTGGATTTAATGAGCGCTTCACGAGTGGTCGTAAGAACCATCACACTTCACTGTTTACTGTTGAAGAACTACGCTTCATGCGTCACAATCACAACCAAAATCTGCGGTTTCAAGGGTAAGGAAAAAACAACAACCACATCGGAGTACGTCTCGACTCAGTACTGATGCATTGTGGGTAATAAAAACTAGCCTGTGAAACGCAACGACGACAACAACAACAACAACAACAACAACAACAACATCAGGGGGGGGGGCTGGTCCCCTTTCATCCCCTCCACCTCCGTGAATGTTACCCAGAGCACCGGGCCACAGTGTGGTGGTGCGGCCCCCCCCCTTTTTTTGGGGGGGGCCGGCAGGTGTTCCCCAGACCGGCCGTCTGAGTCCGGAGAGGGTCTGGATTTGGCCTGATCCCGGCCGGGGGACACTGGGGGGGGGGGGGGGGCCTGCAGGCGTCAAGCGTGTGTGACGAATGCCCTACTCTGAGCAGGTCTCCCGGGGCGCTGTCAAGCGCTCCTTGCCAGAGAGCCTTTAACTGGCTAAGGCTAACCCAAATTACGAAATGTTACACTTTTTAAAATCCTTCCCCGGCGCGGTTTGCCAACTTCCCCTCGGCTGCAGTTGGCGAGGTACCGATTCTGTTTACTCTCGGTAAAGTCGCTGGAGTCTCTTATCCGAAGAAAGCCCTTTTTTTTTTTTTCCA
>NC_079415.1:3944774-3977274 GCF_026213295.1 Gadus chalcogrammus | reverse complement strand
GGAAGTCCTGCAATCTTAGAAGAAAAATAATCCAACCTTCCTCTGGTGTTGGGAAAACAAACTGGACAGACAGCGTGCTAACTGACACACACACACAGGCCGGCAGAGAGACAGACAGACGGGCCAATTGAAGGACGGTTGAACTTTGCGCTACTGATGCTAACGTCGCTACTGGTCTTTCATTCCGTCAGTGGGTTTCTGCTTCGCTGTAACAGACACTAATAGACACATGTAATTAAGAAGCTGGTTTCAGATTAAGTTCACTTGGGATCAAACCCAGTACGTTTTAACTGGGCGTACGACAGTGTGACCACTACACTGTGAATGGTGATTTGTAATGGATGCATTTATACAGCGCTTTTTCTAACCAGTGGCCACTCAAAGCACTTTGCAATATTGCTTAATATTCACCCATTCATGCACACATTCACGCGCAGACGGAGGTGTCAGCCTTGCAGGGCGACAGGAGACGGATCGTTGGGAGCAGTTTGCGCCAGGTGTCTTGTTCAGGGACACCTGGACACGCAGCTAGGAGGAGCCGGGGATCGAACTAGCAACCTTCGGGTTACCAGCCAACCCCCCTCTACCGCCTGAGCCACGGCCTCCCGCGATGCGCACTGCACCATGTGACCACAAGTATCCACCTGCACACACATCGATGTATTTCTTATTTCTGCGTGTACAAATTGTTCTCCTTCGTGTTGAATCGCTGTGGTGATGTCATTACCAGTTCTGTGTTGGTACATTTCCGTTTGGTGCCGTACTGTATTATTATTCCTTCTGGGAAATTTAGCATCGGAGGTTCAAGTGAATTCAATCAAACAGGACGGATTGAGAAAAGTGTGCGCAGCTCAGCAGCGGATAATTTATTTAGACACCTCTCGCAGGACCATCTCACCATAGTGCGTCTGAGGATTCATTGGAGTAAGCCGGGGATGTTGCAACGCCAGCGCTCGCACGCCATGCAGACGTAACCCGTTTTGTAAACATTATTAACACGCCTTTGTTCCGCGTTGTGTGTGCGTTGTTTGACAGACACGTCGTCGAAAACCAACTCCTCGGAGGGAACCCTCGGCCGAGGCGACGCCTTCCTCCGCAGAGAAAGTTTACCCGCGGCGTCTCCACCCAGATCAGCTCCGTGAGGGCCGCCTCTCACCCCCACCTCGTCCTGCAGCACGGAGCCCAGAGGCACGTTGATGAAGACGTGACGGAGGAGGAGGAGGAGGAGGAGGAGGAGGAGGTGGAGGAGGAGGAGGAGGTGGTGGAGGGGTTGAAAGAACAAAAGGAACGAGGCAGAGCCCGATTGAGACGGAGGGATCGTCTGCGGGATTAGACCCGTCAATCCCTGCCTCCCCCTCCTCGTCTCCTCCATCTCCCCCTTCCTCCACCTAAATAAACCCCGGCTTCTAGAGGGGGGGGGGGGGGGGGGGGGGGTGAGGCGAAAGTTGCAACGAACGCTAACGCTAGGAAACTTTGCTCGTCTGAGACCGGCGCTCTCGCCGTACGTGGCAGTTTACCCTAACACCCGCCACCCTTCTGTGACCTCCATCCCCCCCCCCCCCCCCCCCCCCTCAACCCCCACCCCCCCCCCTCTCATCACAGGAGCTCCGGTGGCGGGGAGGAGGGCTTGAGAAAGGGGGTGGGGGGGGATGGGGTTGGTGGGCGGGGTGGGTGTGGGAGAGAGTGGTGGATCTGGATCCACTGGAGAACTCGCGGTGAACCCCTCGCTAGGCTTTGCGTCTCGCTCTTTCATCCGGGGTCACTGTCAGTGGAGGGTTTATCTTATAAAAGGCAGCTCTCAGATGAAGCCCGGGCCTCCGTGCCTGCAGCCAAACCCGCACAGGACCCCGGAACGAACGTAACACGGGGGCCACGTGTCTGCAGCCTGCGGTACCTGGATGACTTCACACGGGTGAAGGTGTCTTTAATACATACGGGCAGGAGTACTTTGTACATACGTGCATGCATACATACACAGATACATACATGCATACATACACACATGCATACATACATACATACATACATACATACATACATACACACATACATACATACATACATACATACATACATACACACATGCATACATACATACATACATACATACATACATACATACACACACACATACATACACACATACATACATACACACATACATACATACATACATACACACATACATACATACATACACACACACATACATACACACATACATACATACATGCATACATACATACATACATACATACATTTACGTATTCACACATTCATCCACACATGCATACACGTCAACACACGTACATGCATGCATACACATAAACACAAATACATACATGCATGCACATAAACACACATATATACATACATGCATGCACGTACACTCACAGACACATACATACGTGCATACACATAAACACACATAAACACACAGGCATTCGTACATGGGTATATTTCCTGATGCAGTGAAGCGTAATAATAATAATTTCCCGGCCATCTGGGCGAGTTCAAAAGGTGATGAAATTGGTTCGCAATAAAGGCGGGAAACGAGGGGAGAGGAGTGACCCTGGCGGGGGGGGGGGGGGGGGGGGGGGAGATAGGGGGTGGGGGGGGGGGGGGTTTGCGGGGGCGTGTCTCGCACAGAGGCACAATATTCTCATGAGGCAGATAAAGCCGCTGTCGGTGGAAAACAACAAAGATGACAAACCCGACAAAGGCACCGGCCTCATCACTATCTCCCATCGCCCCCCCCCCCCCCCACGCGCTCTGATGCGCCGCGAGAAATAAAGAAATCTGACAGTTATTAAAATGACTCGCTATTCAACAAAAAAAAAAACACGTTATTCCATCACTTGTGGCGCTCTGTGGTGATTGTCGACGCTCGGCGGCACATTGTGCGTCGCGCGGGCTATTGTCCGCTAGCGAGCTCGACGGGACGACCCGGACAATGAAACACGTAACACAATGGTCGCACGATGCACACACAATGGTTGGTGCAAATGGCTATTAGCGACACGGTCGTGGCGGACGCGGCCGGCCCTCTCTGCTCGGCTGGACTGGGACGGACAGGTGTGGGTGGTTAGCACCCCCCTGCGCGCTAATAGCGCCCACCGCTAACCATTTGTTTTCCTTTGTAGCCTCGGGGATGTAATGTTCACTTTGGGAGCTAATCTTCCGGCGCCATTGCTGAGGAAATTAGGCGCAACATTAGCATGATAATAGACGACACCGTGTCACTCATGCGCCGACAATGAAAGACAGCTTTGACGAACGGGATGGTTTTTTTTTTCCTGCCTCGTCGTAACCCATAAAGATGTTATTCATTCTCGGGAGGATGCATCTGTGTTCCTCTGGTGTCTGCGTGTTCCTTTGATTCTATTCAGATACATCTGAGGAAACGAAAATCCACCAGGAGCCCCCCCTTCAGTTTTTTTTTTTTTCGTTTTTTTCTGAGGGGGTGAATTTGTTTTGGTAAAAATTGTATTTAAGTGTGACAGAGAAGCAGCTTGATGCTAACGGTTATCTCATGCTAATAAGATGCTAATTCGTGGCGCGTCGCGGTTTTGTTCCGTCAAGCCGTTTTGGGAGCATCTTAATTTAGAGCTTGCAATTCAAATGATTTTCACCCACATTAGAACAAGAGCTTGAGAACATACGTTTCTTGTCATGTATTGACCGCGAGTGACTTTGAGTTTTAAGAAATTGCCTCCCTCTTATTTTTTCTTTTTTTTTGTCTCTGGCACATCAGTCCTGGTTGCGTTATCCAACTCTTTAACAAGGTTTTGAATTAGAAATTAAACCGCCACGCTTGTCCTGGCATCAATAACTAATAGAGCAATTATAAAGCAATTCCCCATGAAACCCACTCAGAGCTGCTCCTTTCCATCCTTGGTGGACTACCATGGAGGCCACAAGAAGCCGGCTTGTTCCTCTGCCCTTTTGCGACGCATCGATGAAAAATCTTCAGCCAGACAACCTCGGGTTACAAAGACTATGGTGCCTTACTCAAGAGCTTCGTTCTCCATGTTGTTTGACCATGGGTTGGTTTTCAGTGTGAGCCCTTGAATAAGGTGCTCTTATCCTATCTATCTTTTTTGCATACGGGGCATGGGTTAACCCAGCGATTGTTAGTGCTTGGCACTTGGTTCTATAAACATGCTTACTGTACCGACAGAGTTATATGGTTGTTTCTCTATCTTCGGACATTTGTATTTATTGTAAGTTGCTCTTGATAAAATCGTCTGCTAAATGCCCTAAATGTAAATGTATGTGCTGCAAGTTCAAAATCCAAACGGTGATCCTGGTAGTTCTGGTGGGATCGGCCCATCAGGTAGATGGGAATGAGATTGAGTGGGCTTCCAATTCCAGTTCATTTCTTGTGTTGTGTTCTGTTTGACTTCCAGCTGGGGGACGACACTGTTGTCCCTTGTCTTGTGTACTCAGCTGTGCACTCTAGTCGTGTCATACAACTGTCACCCGACTCAGCCTAAGTGCCGGTGAGTAACGGCGCCAAAATCATGCTCCAGAGACCCCGACTTCTTTCCAAGGTCCCAGTGTTGTGCGACAGAACGCCGAGGACAGAAACCGCTCGGAGAAAATCGATTGTCATCAGCCGTTGGTCACGCAAAAAACACCTTTAATGTAGTATGAGAGTCCTGGTGTTAAAGTCGAGGCTGGGATGGTATGGAGGTATGTATTCACTGTTTGTACTACCGTAGATACTTTGGTGTGGAGAAATACTTTACCTAAAGTGAAGTCAGATTCATGTTATTAATGGGCAGGTAGGAGATCTATAGGCATCTTGCCCAAGGCTGCAGAGTAGACGGTAACGTTTTAGCTGGAAATCAAACACCCTAACCACTATCTCTCTGTGTGTGTGTGTGCACTGTGCACCACAACTGCTAAAGCCCTTCTCATGGGCCTTCGACTAGTGTCAGGATGTCATGGTGATCGCAACGAGTAGCTGGCACGCACACACGCAAAGAGACACACACACACATACAGACACACACACGCGTACAGAGACACACACACCCGTACAGACACACACAGGGAGACACACACGTACGGAGACACACACACACACACAGGTAGAGACACACACACACGTAGAGACACACACACACGTAGAGACACACACACACACACACACACGTAGATACACAGGTACAGAGGCAAACACACAGACACATGTACAGAGACACACACAGACACACGTACACACACACACACACATACACCGGCTTTATGAGGTATGTTTCACAGACTGCGGGGAGCAAGCGGGTCAACCGTGATCCATCGCGCAGCTAATTAAGAGATCCAGTCTTCCATTTTGTTTTTCTGTCAAGTGCAATGGAGCACATTCCGCCCACACGTGCCTACCCCCCCCCCGCCGCGCCGACGATCGATTCCTCGCGCGCACTCGCATCATAATAATAATCGTTAAGCATTACTCGAGACTGAGTGTAGTATAGCAACGTTAACGTTAGCAAAAAGTGTGCGTGTGTGTTGGTGAGCCATTGGTCGTGAGTTCGCAACAGGTGGGGTGGGGTCACACATTTAACCCGTTTGGCGGGAGAGCCACACGTTGCTTATTGGCGCGTGGTTGCCGCGGTGACATCGACGCATGCGCCGGCAGCACCGCGCTCTTTCGAAAAGGTTTGTTTGGGAAGATAACTTTTAAGTCGGAAACTGGGCTCCTCCGGTCTCCGCACCAGTGTTGTCATAGCAACCGCCAATGCCGTCGCTCCAAGGCGTTTCATGGGAATTGACGTTGCGTAGGCGGAGGTTTCATTTTGTTTTCCGGGGGTTATTATTATCATTGCTTGCCTAGGCTGCCCGTCATGTTATTAAAGTGTAATTGGTTCTGACACTGTGTGTAAAAGGGTGAGTATTAACAAGTCAATTATCCGTCACTTGTTACAAGGGAGTTTTTGGGACTAAACATTTCAGTTTCAAAAGGGTGACGAACAAAGTCATTATAGTTTTATTAATTTGTGGAATTCAAACTGAGATATAATTATGATTTTAAATCTGACAATGACTTTGTCAGTGAACATATTTTCTGGCATTACTTAGTTGTGAACACGTGTGGGGTTTCTAACATGGGTTTCTAAGTACCCCCCAACCCTACCTGTTTCGTGTTTTGGCTTGCTCTGCGAAATATTGGGATGGTTCGCTGGGATCCAGTCCGGACTCAAGTGAGAAACATTTGACAGCAGGTCTGTAGCATATACATTCTACTGTTGTGAAAAAATAAAATAAATGTTTCCCATGTAATGATAGAATTACAATTTTCGATAAACGACCCTTTTCATCAACATGTTTATATTTTCAAGATATTACATTTTTATGTTAATTAGTGTGGCCACATGCTGCTGCAAGATGTGCTAGCTAGCTAACGCTTGCTGATGAAAGTTAGGTTCAGTTTCCAAGTAAATGAAAACGATATATTTAAAATATATAATCTATATATGATTGTATTATATCCCCTTAATTTACATGAATACATAATATAGAGCAATGACAATGCTGTTGCATTGTCATTCGTTTTGTATCATCATTTACCTGATGTGTGTTGGATTCCAGTGCCTGCTGTCTTATGAGTACAGACCATGAAGATTGTATTGTGTATTTCTGAGAGGGGGAAAATGATATCTTGTATTATTTTTATAGACCAGTGATTTGTGTGGCTGTGACCGTGGCTCCCGACTCCCCACGCATCACTGTGTTGATGGCTCATGACAGGTATGTCTCTTTGCATTCTGCTTTTACCTCTTACACTATGGTAATAATGAGTCTGAGCAAAACTTTTCTGAGAGCAGACTGTGGTTTGTTTTGCTGTGACCGTTCTGTCAGCTCAGCTATTTTTATTACTGTGTTGATATCACGGGGACGTGTGCAAAAAATGTGACGCACAATGTTTGACTTTAAAACACAAACTCTGGAAAGGGTTCACAAACGTGTGTATCAATAACATGTATTAATATTGTCTCCTGCTCATTATCACCACATTGGCCATTTCACAATGTTATTAATGTGTGTCTATACATGGGATGGATTAATGTCAACCTGACGTGAATCTGCGTCATCTATTGACCCATATTAAATGTATTAAAATAATAATAACGATGGCATGATTCTGTGGTTATATCATGCAGACACATGGTATTCACAAGCAAGTCAAAACAACATGGAAAGGACGGAGGGAAAAAAATAGTGAGAAATAACAAGTCCAACCGACTAATTACCGGAAAATGGGTGGGTGTGTGACGAACAGCAGGATGGATTAATTTACTACATTCAGTCATGTGATTTTCAAATGGTTGTAATAAGGTCCATTAAAATAGTTACTGTACTATATCCGCTGAATTGTGTTAAATGACCCCAATCATTGTGTTGACTCAGAAGACGCCACACCTTTCCTGGGTGTGGAGTCTTCTGGTTGTGAAGACGCAGCATCATTAACACATTGTCTGCATTAGCAAACCAGCTGAGACTGGATTGAGGGACGAAGGTACTTTAGAAAGAGGATAGATTGATGATAGATGGATGAGATAATGTACAAGAGGATAGATTGATGATAGGGGGAGAGATACTGTACAAAGAAGATGGACTTACAGACAGACAGATAGATCTATGATAGACAAACGAGATACTTTAGATAGAGGATTAGAGGATAGATGGCCAGACTTACAGACAGACAGATAGATCTACGATAGACAAATGAATGGGGATAATGTAGATAGAGGATGAGAGGACTGAAGGACTGAAGGACAGATGGATAAATGAACGGAGAAACTTCAGATAGGGAATGGAATGAAGGACAGACGGACGGACCGATAGATAAATGAGATGGATAAATGAACGGAGATGCTTCAGATAGGGAATGGGTGGAATGACAGACGGACGGACAGATAGATAAATGAGATGGATAAATGAATTGCAAGGATGACAGAGAGTAGCGCATGCCATGTCCTTAAACTCGCCCTAACTCCAGCTGCTCCACCATAATTTCCCAGAAGAGGAACGTTCAAACTTGAGAGATACCGGGAGGGAGATAAAATGGGCAGGAAAAAGCCAGGCCTGAACTGTAATTTTACCTCTTTTTCCCCCTTCTCTCCTGTAACGATAATTTAGGCTCTTAATGGAATAACGGTATTATGTATAGCCACATCCCTTTATGACAGGAGTGCTAGGGTTTCTAATAAGGAGATATCCAGCGGGGCAATAGACTAAATTTCCCTTTGGGCTCTTGAAATAAATCTGCACATCTTTGGTGCATATAAAGGTCTACTTTCTACAGATTTTCCTGGGCTTTCAGTGGTTTGGGGCAGCGGGGCGGGAGAAAATTACAGTTAACTATGCATCAGGCAGCGTCCATTGGAGTTCTTCACACACACACACACACGCACGCAGAAGCACGCGCACACACGCAGACACACACAGACAGAAGACAGACACGCATGCACACACACACAAACCCACACGCACATACGCATGCGCACGCAACCCCACACACACACACACACAGCTGCACACACACACACACACACACACACACACACACACACACACACACACACACACACACACACACACACACACACACACACACACACACACACACACACACACACACACACACACACACACACAAACTCTTCATGCTTCTCCGAAAAGCAGTACATGTCTTCAGAAGTTTAGCTTTCAGAAGCTGCAGAATCACGTTTCAACCCTAACCCAAACTCAGAACAGAACCCAGAGGAATGTGAGGGGGCACTCCCTGCGGAGCTCCCTCCCAACATTAATATTCCACCGCTAAAATGTCATTGCATGCCGTGCTGAGGATCAGGGGATGAATCTTAACCCCTCACTGATTATTGCCCTTGAATAGCTTTTTGTTTTTTAATTAGATCCTGTGTCATCTTCCTGTCTTGGAACCTCTCGCTCGATCAGATTCCCTTCTTTAACCAATAACGATGCATTGGTCAAATCTGACTTGTTAACCTGCTTATTTTGGAAGCTATAATCTCATTTAAACCTCGATATTGAACTGATTTCTAAGATAGATTTAAACTAGAGGATGCATTTTGACTATGTTTCTATTTGTCTTGGTAATCTCTGTCTGTGCTATATATGGCTGTAGTGTAAAGCACATTTTATTGCCTCTGTGTATAGCTACACATAAACTCACCTTGGCTTGAAGTGTTCAGGCATCCAAACAAAGGGAATTCAATAGTAATTTGAGAAAAAAACAAAATAATAATCAAAAGCCATACAACAGCAATATTCTTTGAATGCCAGTCCATTTTGATACACAACCATACTTTATTGTTTGAGAAGGATGTCACTCGCACAGACACAGGAAGTGACAGCAATATATACTGGAAGGAAAAACAAAACAAAGTAAAAGCACCACAAGCTTGAATTGTCCCTAAAAATATATCTATTTTTAAATGACATCCAAAGCCCCCCCAACACACAATTACCCGTCCCATATTGAGGTGAGCATTAACTGAATTTTATTTAATTTACAGCAAGGCATTGGTCTCAACACTCAGACATTATATGACAAAGTTATTGGGCAGAATGAGCAGGAACTGATTAATTAACTGGGGTTAGCGTTAAGCTGTATAAACTCAAATGTCGGCGCATGGAACCTTGTACCATACAGTGTACAAGTATATTACAAAATGGTACAATTGCACTACTGAAATTAATTACTGTATATATATTCTGTGGGCATGTATAATAATTATCATGACCAAAGCTTAGGATCTGTTTATTTATGATTTACTCTCAAATCAGTTGGTTTATTTTGTAATCGATAGCTCTGGGAGAATAGACCGTAGATCGAGATCCAACTGTAACTAACATTTAGGCTTACAGGGCTTTGTGAGTAATACAGTTCAAATGTATGATAAGATGTGACTCATTATATTTTCATCACTTTTAAACAATCGAAATCTCATTTTGTTTGTGGTATCTCATACAGTCCAACCAAGGATAAATGCATCATGGAGGTCATTTTTTATATTCTGCACCCTGGTTGTGTTTTTAAAAAAGGAAATATATTACTCTATAAATTAACATATAGGCAAAAGTCACCATTGTATATAACTACAAGCAGTACAATACAAGAGGATTAAAAGAGGTCCTATTGTCCGTAGTGGCGATTGTTATATGCTCTTTCGAAAGGAAAGCCTCGGTCGACTAAATAATCAGTGTAGTATCGGGTTAATCCATTTTTTCCCGGCTCAGCTCAGACGTCGACTGGTGGTTTCAGTTAAATAATTCAAAGTTTTTTTTTTTTATAGGGAGTAACTGTAGTCCCAAAATGAGAGCAAACTCTCTATTGGATGAAATGTCCTCGCCCCCATCTGTAGTCCTGCGTTTGTTGAAGATGCCTTCGATTTCATCTGAAGAAATAAAAAAAATAGAAATTAGTCAATACAATAAAAGAAACATTATTCATTCAAGGAATTATTTTGAAACCTACAACCATGAACATGTTATTTACACAAACAATTAAGTACTAATAACAGACTGGGCATCGTTTCAAGTAATTATGTTCGGATGAGAAGCATTCATCATTCTTTCCTCAAAGGAAAAAACACAACTATTATTTTAGTTTATTATTTCGATGTGGTACTAAAGTCGTGATACACTTCTGGCATGCGGTTTTCACGCAGAAAATCAAATGATTAATCAAAGAAAATCAAGGGTATGGTTTTCGGTGGCCAAACAAAAGAAGCTCAGATACCAACCAAATTACTTTCTGTCGGTATGGCTGCACTGCTCAAAACCCTAGCCGTTCACTCTCCTTGACTCCAGCACGACTCGTACAGCAACAATGGGTAAAATAATCAAGTTTGGGAAAGCGCACAGAGGTGTTCATGTAAAAAAATAATTATATTCCTTTTGTAGTCCCTCACATCTAATTCAATCTGAACCGTGTGGCTTTTTTTTTGCGGCATTTCATCCCCATATATATTTTTATCCAATAATGTTTTACTTTCTTCCACTCATTTACTCACTTCTACCGTCATTTTATGAAGGTACTCATTGTTAAATTCTGTTTTTTCTATTTAATGCTACTAAATGGACTGATGCCTCACACTATAGATTCCAATAAAGAAATGGGTGTTTGTCCACAGTAATAATAGACAACTAAATGGGAGAGATTTGAAATATGCTAATTCAACTTATGATAAAATCACAGAATAAGCACTGTTGTTGCACTTAGGAACTGAGGGGGAAAGTGCTGACGAAAGGATTACTGTACAAAGAAAAACTTTAGCGACCATTTTACAAAAACAACAAAAAGTAGTTTAAATGCGTGACTGGGGAATTGCACCGCGGGACATCTACCACTGAATAAATATGGAAATATTGTGTATTTCAATAAGTCATGTAGGACTAGAGGAAAGACACTGGAGAAGGCCAACTTGCTACACAAGCTACCGCTGTTTGTTCACTGTGATAAACGGGCGAGGGGAAGTGCTAGCCTCATCCCACAAATGGTGGTTTCCCTCTCGCCGCGTTTAAAGCTGACAGGCACCACGGATCTCTGCCGGAGATTAAATTGCCCGTCCTGAAGCTCCCTCTCGCTGATTGACAGCTTCTCGGCTCGACATGTTCTGTAGAAAAGCAGAGAGGCAGGCGTGTACCCCCCAACCACCTCCCCCCCGGCCCACCGACAACAACGTCCACTAGCTACCCGAGCGCTCTTCTAGCTAGCCCAACGCCTCGCCGAGCTAGCTCTAGGGGGGTTTGACAGACCGACATGAGGACAGCTGGCTATCAAGTTGAAACTTGTCACCCGTCAACACTGAACTTTGGCGGAGGGTGAGCCGCGAGGAGAGCTCAGCAGAACGGGTGGACCTGCTCGTTGGTTTCGTTCACACACAGAGGGATTTGACACCGAACAGAACACAGCCAGAGTGGAGGAAAAAATGCTAGGCGGCACAAAATATAAATCATCTTCTATTGCATTAAGCAACACACAAAGGCAACACACACACACACACACAGGCGCGCTCTCAGGCAAAACAGTTCAAGCCGGCTTCGGCAAACTTTATATTGGAGCAGCTCCATAATCATATAAAAGAAGCAGTGGTATACACAGATTAAGGTTGTTGCACCACTTTGCATACATTTAGACCGAAGGCGTGGGCCTTGATACAGCGCCCACCCTCTCCGCCCCCTCCGCTTTACAGTGTCATTTACATTCTGAGCTGTCACTGTGATTAATGTAGTGCTAATTTGAGAATAATTCATTGCGAAGAAACACAAAGAGCAGAGATGCCATTTGAGAGCATTGGGAGGCGCGGGGAGGAAGGGAGAGAATTCTGAGTGGGATTTTTCTAGAGACACTTGCTTGTAGTGTTACAGTGAAATCATAACACTAACAAAAGGGGAATCTGATTGTCCTCCTTGTATGTGTTGCCTTTGTCACCTATGCCTGTTTTAATCTTCTCTTCGAAATTCAGAGCTACAACTTAGAGTTTACGTATTTGGGTATTCATTTGAGGTCATGTCTAGAGCTGTCAGTTAAACGCGTTATTAACGGCGTTTACGCAAACCAAATTTAACGGCGTTAAAAAAAGTATCGCGCGATTAACGCAATTATTTTATAATTTTTTTTTTTATTTATTTTTTTTAGCTAGTTTTTTTCAAAACAAAGAAGCAGTAGCTTGACTGCTATGTTCAAATGACATTTGTTCAAAGCAGTCGTTTAATTGCACTATAGGCTCTTTTTTTGTATCGTCCTGTTTTGATCAGTAGCTATATGCCAATGTTGTTATCAATAAAAAATCATTTGCACAAGGCAAGCCGATGCAATTCACCATGTTGACAAGAGAATTAAAATGAGAAGAATTATGGGACAAAAAAATCAAGGGATATTTAGCATAGAAAAATAATTTGCGATTAATCACGATTAATCGTGAGTTAACTATGACATTAATGCGATTAATCACGATTAAATATTTTAATCGCTTGACAGCTCTAGTCATGTCATTAACTTTGTGGGATTGGATGAATCTATATTGTGTTTGTTTTTGAACTACCGAAATATGAGTCAAGATGTTACATGATGCATGTTCTGGAATTTCAAAACCATGTATCATGTAACAAATTTAGTTTGAAATTCGACACATAGATAGGTTGATTTATACTTGGGAGTGTCTGCATCTGTGAGATGAGCGATAGTTCTTATAGATTCTTCTGCTCCTTGTACCGGGCATTTGATATATATATATCTATATACTGTATATATATATATATATATATATATATATATATATATATATATATATATATATATATATATATATATAGATAATATAAGTAAACTTGACAGCAATATTTAATGTTGCGGCATACGTGAAAATTCAATGATTCCTTATTCTTATTAATCATACATTTGTTATAATGAATACAAAGCCATTTCCTTTTATTTATATTAAGTGACCAATGAAAATAATGAGCCCTGACACGGACAACATTAAAATAATTCATAACGTAGAACAATTCAAACGTATTCATCACCTTGAACCGTGCTGCGTGTCGCCACAAGGTTACCATAGCTGGTCTCTGTCAGGCGATATCTTCCCCGATGAGTCACGACGAGGAAGATTAAGACGAAGAACAAGAGCAGAAAAAAAAAAAGAAACACGTTTTAGGTTTCATACACGGGCGAAATTAACACTTGCCTGAGGTCATTACGGTTGATCAATGTATCAATAGACCAGCTCGAATGAAGAAGAAGAACAGAAAAAACACTCAAATAAATAAATAACTGCCAAACACTAGGGCTACTGTCAAACCCTGTGGATCAATACATCGAGGCTCCAGCCCCCAGACCGGGCAGGTAGGAGGAGGAGGACATCTTTAATAATTAAGCACACACAGAGGGAGGCAGAGCTCAAGTCTAGGGGTCGTCATAACACAGGAAGGATGCAGGCATCGTGTTACCACGTTAAAAGCAAGCCGGGCCAGGGTGAGCAAATGGACAGTTTGGGCGCTCGAAATGGCCAGGCGGCGCCGGGGCGACATGCCGGCCCCTGGTTTATAGGTCCCTGGGGGCCCCGTGCTGTGACTGCAAACATGAGGCGTTTTAAAGTAATGGCAGGGAAGATAATAGTAACCAGAGACTCAAGCGTGTTGACCTTGGACCCACTGTGGCGCTGCATTAAACCCAACAAGTGGGGAACATGCTGCTAGCGACTGTAGCTAGTGACAGTTGGGTGATAGTCGGTTGGCTGGCTAGCTCACGACTGTAGATTGACTGTTGGGTGGCTAGCTAATTAGCTAGTGACAGTTGGGTGAGGTCGGTTGGCTGGCTAGCTCACGACTGTAGATTGAATGTTGGGTGGCTAGCTAATTAACTAGCGACAGTTGGGTGATAGTCGGTTGGCTGGCTAGCTCATGACTGTAGATTGACTGTTGGGTGGCTAGCTAATTAGCTAGCGACAGTTGGGTGATAGTCGGTTGGCTGGCTAGCTCATGACTGTAGATTGACTGTTGGGTGGCTAGCTAATTAGCGAGCAACTGTTTGGCGGCAAGCTAGTTAGCAAATTTTGGAGGCAGAGTGGAGGGGGGGTGACTTCTACCCTAACTTACCTTGGTGGTTTTTATTTTGTTCCCCGTGGCACAGCTCCATCCCTTGAAGTCAGGAAGAACCTTGCACTCCTCCCCGTCCAGGCATGGGTGCATCTGACACCACCATTTCTGCTCCACTATGGAGGCTGAGAAGACACATAACCACCCCACATTACTTTAGGACAGCATGGAACGGCCCTCACTATTCAAAGCATCTTACTTCTGGAAATCCATAAAACCATTGAGTTGCATTTTCCTGGTTCTAATCACTTCAATCAGAGTCTGTGTTTCAACGTGCAAGCAAGCTAGCTTGATGGTGGTGGGCGTGGTGGTGGTGGTGGTGGTGGGGGGATGCGGTGCTGGCGTAGTTAATTGCGCCCGCTGGGAAAGCAGACAGGACGAGAAATCTCTTATTTGTCCACGCCGCCAACACTGTCAGTAGAATATACCAACATGGAAATCAAAAACCACACTGTAACGCCGATTACTTTGAATTTCGCTTTCATTTACTTCACACTTTTAGTCGATTCATTTAATTGAGGATGCGCTTTAGGAAATGGGCCGAATATTTTACAGAGAAATTTGAGCAATCATGGATTGTGTGTAATGTAAAAAAAAAAAAAATAGTACCTGTTACAAAGCTCCACTCCCCATAATATTACAATATTGATTACAGATTGTCACAGATGACTTGGCACTTCCACACGGAAAAATAGATTATTATTATCAAAATTATAGGTTTTCGTGAAGGGCTCCCTATCATTTCAACACCCCCTTCTCCGTCCAACAAATCAATAATCGCATGTCACCATTGCTACTGATTAGGCTAAAGTGGTACACTAGGCCATCAAACTATTTTTAAGTGCTGTCCTTTGGAGGAGGAGGAGGAGGAGGAGGAGGAGGAGGAGGAGGAGGGAAGATCAAAGACTTTGTTAATCTGAAGTGTGTTAAGGAAAATGAAAAGTACACAAATCTCTATTCAAGTGTCTTTTAAATATTATTATTAGATTATTAGATTAGAAACCATTAGATATTAGTTAGGTTTACTGGCCTTTTTGTGGGCTTCAGCTGCGTTGGCGTGATTACATTTGTACCAATAGTGACACTTTGTTTTCGTTTTCAAAATCATTGCAGTCCTAATTGCCTTTTTGTGTGACAAGCTGTTTTTGAGGCGGATTCACCTTGACGGCAGATTGTCTCTCACAGATTAGCAGCAAGGTAAAATAGAGAATAATTAAAAGGTTAAGTGCTGCTCATTTTCCCTCTGTGATCACCCATGGAGTGCTTTAAAGGGGCCACTGGCACATCGCTCTAATTTGCAGAGAATGTCAATACCAAAATGTCAAGGAATAGGTCAGCTGGGATTGGGTCTGGACTTTAGCTAGATCCCCATACTTTTCAATCCAAATTGAAGTGGCTGTTTCTGCAGAGGTATTAGCATGCTACGAGACACTCAGAGTCATGGACTTCAAAGTCGGCAGTAGGCGACATAAGTCAATCGATAGGTTGCTAAAAACTAAAGTATCTGGGAATTGATAGAGAACATTCCTTATGTTATACATAACAGCGATCTTAAAATATTTTGATGCTATGTGGTGTCATACTCAACATTGAAATCATTGAACTCTAACAAGCCTGAGAAACACAACAAACAGAAGAAATAGTAGGAAGAGAGACAGGGAGAGTACGTGGGTAAATTCAGTTGGAGCGTACCATCAGCAGAGAAAATACGCATAGAAAAGGGGTTGGAACATACCATCAACAGAGAAAATACACATAAAGAAGCCCTTGGAACGTACCATCAACAATAAAAAATACACATAAAAATGCTGTTAGAACGTACCATCAACATAAAGTACACAAAAAGCTGTTGGAACATTCCATCAACGGACAAGAATACACATAAAAGAGCAGTTGGAACATACCATCAACAGAGAAAATACTCAAAAGTATAAGCTGTGTGGACGTACCATCAACAGACAAAAATACACCGTTAAAAAAGCCGTTGGAACGTACCATCCACACAGGAGGGGGCGGCTCTTGTGGTTCCCGCCACTTGGCCGGGGAAGCAGGAGCACTTGACGGTTTGCGAGCGCTCCTCGATCTTGTTCTTGTTACAGCAGCGGTGCAGCGCCACCACCTCGCACGTACCGGTCCTGACCGTCGGTGCTGCTTGAAGAAACAAACAAGCAGAGTCGCGGGTGAATTCAGTCGCCCCTTGTACCGTGGATAACACTGCAGAGTCCTCACAGGGTCTGCTTGTTAGCCTGAGCTGCGATTGAGGCTGCGATTTGACTTTTATTAGCAGTTAGTTATTTTTAAGTGGGTTCCTTTCTGTATAAAGTTGACGAGTTGACAAGGTGAGTTTGGGAATTGGGATTATAACTGTTACATTTTTTTTTAGTTGCTACTAAGAAGAAAATGAGTAAAATACGACAAAGATGTGTTATTGAGATTATTTTCATCTCACAAAAAAATAAATGATAATAATCTTTCTGTGGTTATATTGCCCAAAGAATACTACCTGGATTCAGGCAAACAAAGAAAAAAAGACAGACACTCTCCGCAGTCACCTCACAATAATCAGGACCAAAGCTGATCTACTTGGGATTGGATTGAAAGCTTCCCCACTCTCCTCTCCTACTCTATCTCCTGCTGCTTCCTAATTCTCCATCCGTTCACTTTATCTTTTTCCACTGCTCCGTCTGAATAATAACGCGACGGGGCCTCGCACACCGACACAAGAAGGGATACGTTACACAAACGGCAGGTGATAACATTTCCAGTGCTTCTCACGGGGCGGAATTAGTCGCCGGCAAATGGTGAGCGTCGCAGCAGTCGGAGGGAGAGAGGGAGAAGGATTTCCAGATCATGCGCTTTTGTCTGAATTATTTAGGGACTGAGCTGCCAGATTCACTTTTAATTGCGTGTGACATTTCCATGCGCTGCCCCACTGCGAATACCGCTATTGGTAATGTAGTAAACACCAAATTAAAAGCTCTGCTTCCCTTCCTTCTGTTGATGCAGCATTTACAGTGCACAGCGCCGGTGACTAAATAACATTTAAATACATATTACACATTGGGCTGTATAGTAAGGTGGCATGCATTTGTTTATTTTTTAGCATCTTATAATTTGTTCGCCAAGGAAGTCTTTGCTATGGTTATTACTTTTGTTTTCAATTGATGTATAAATTTGAGACATCGTGACATGAAAACTTGCTTGAGGTAATAGCCATCCTCATTACCAGATGTTGTTTAGGGTCACAAAGTAAAAAAAAACACAAATAAATTGGCACATTTGTGGTAGACAGACTCACTGGATTTGTGGGACTGCGTTTTTGTAGAGCAGAGGTTGTTTCGCCAAAGTAAAAGTCCCTCCCAGTAGTTTGAGTCAACCATCTGGTTCAACTAATTAGCCCCAAGCCCAGAGGTATGACTAATGAGTGAAATATTAGCGTGCTCGCTACAAGAGCAGAGCAATATTACGTTGTGACTTTTACTTTCTAAAAGCCCAAATGAAATGCTCCCCCATTCGTGATTGACAAGAGTTTCCACATGAAAGACGTTGACGTGATATTAATCCTTGATTTGTTTTGTCATCCTATTGACGGGGTGTGCTCTCCAATATGTATAAATGATTTAGGTTCCTTTCTAGTGTGTGTGTTTGTTTGTATCTCTCACGCTTTTATTTTGACGAGAGATGCTTTACTTCATCAATAAGGTGTCAGCAATGTGTCAGTTGTGTGAAAACGTGTCAGTTAAACGTCAACAGAAAAAGCAATGCCATGTCTTTAGAGGAAAACTCAAGCAGTGTCAACTCCCCGATGTGTAGGGTTGGACTAAATCCTCTATAATTGGCATGTGCAGCGTTACGTACACATCTCAGTCAGTTTCATAATTGGGCCTTCATATAACACAGATAATGCGCAAATTTTAGGAAAACTATTAAGGCGTCTACGCAATTCACAAATCCCATTTCATACTCAGAATTGCCTGATACATGCCATTTAGCAATTTAAAAGACATGCATATCAATTTATTATTATTACGTAATGGATTTCGTTTACATCCATGTATTAAGGGGTATCTATGTCAAATTGTATCGACTGTATCCTGCTATTTTGGGATGAGCGCTCTGAATTTCTCCAAACATCTCTGTAGCAGGATTTGGTTCTTCTCCACAGGAGTCTTGCTGAAAAATCGAGTGCTAATCCATGCGTTTAGACCCAGTGTTGCATACATTACACGGGTAGAAGGACGGAAAGACTGACAGAGAAGGCAGGCAGGCAGGATCCACCTGACAGTTCGACACATAGAGAGACAGACAGAGAGACAGAGTGTAGCAACTAATTGGCAAGTGATCAAGCAGAGGTTCTGCAATCCAATACAGTAACTCTTCACAAGATGCTCCTCATAACAAGAACATGAAAGAGTCTGCAAAGTGTCACAAATCCTGCTTCGATTCATTCTTTGTTGAGATTATTTGGGGAACCGTCCAAAGGACATCCACACTGAGTTTTAAATGATTATAACCATATGGCAACGATGGGAACACCTTTGTTTGGAGGGCATGACTAAGAACTATAAATATTATGCCATGCAAAAAATGTCGGTTCGACCTGTTCCTCCTTATTAAGCGACTAAGAACTATAAATATTATGTCATACAAAAAGGTCTGTTCGACCTGTTCCTCCTTATTTAGCGACTAAGAACTATAAATATTATGTCATACAAAAAGGTCTGTTCGACCTGTTCCTCCTTATTTAGCGACTAAGAACTATAAATATTATGTCATGCAAAAAAGGGCTGTTTCACCTGTTCCTCCTTATTTAGCGACTAAGAACTATAAATATTATGTCATACAAAAAGGTCTGTTCGACCTGTTCCTCCTTATTTAGCGACTAAGAACTATAAATATTATGTCATGCAAAAAAGGGCTGTTTCACCTGTTCCTCCTTAGTTCGTGACTAAGAACTATAAATATTATGTCATGCAAAAAGATTGGTTTCCCCTGTTGAGTCAGCCTGGCAGTCTGACTCATCACTAAGGTAAGGAGGAGCAGGAGAAACAGACCTTTTTTTTCAGATTGGTGGAAGGAGGAAGGAGAAACAGACCTTTTTTAAATTCAGAGGAAGGAGTAATAGACCTTTTTTAAGAACGGAGGAATGAGGAAGGAGAGACAGAACTATTTTAAGATTGGAGGAAGGAGGAAAAGACCTTATTTAAGATCGATCGAAGGAGGAGCAGGAGAATCAGACCTTTTTTTTTACGATTTGTAATACTTTTTAAGATCGTCTCGTCCTACTCCTCATAGCGAGCAGTGTTCGATTCCTCCCTGCCATGATAACGCAATATGCCATCCTTTTTCCCTCTCGTCTCTGTTCACTGTCCCGTCCATCAGGGCACATAAAGAAAACTAAATTTGTATTTGAGGGAAGAAACAGTTCATTCTCCACGCAGTATAACCAGGGGTACAAAGCACACGTTTGTGTGGTTTCAGTTTCAAAGGCGAGGCAGCGACGGGGAGAGACTCGTTTCCCCGGTTATTTGTTATTCCCGGCACGCCAGATGATTAAGTTCAGAATTGCCGCCGTTGCCTGGGCAGAGACAAATCGATTATCATTGGGGCACAGTACTTAGTAATTAGCGAAAGATTCCCCGCCATCTGTATTAATCTCTGTGTTTATTATGGCCGTGGTGAGGCGGCTCCAGATGGCGGGATAATAAATATGAGCTTCTGATGCTACGGGGAATATTTCCGTTGTGGTCGTTTCAAAGAGCGCACAGAGCCGTTATGGATTGATATTCACACGGATCCATTCATTCATATCTGTGTCAATCCATAATGGGTTCATTCATTCATTAGATCATCCGTTCATTAACCCATTGAACCGACCGCCACACAATTAGGAACGCAAACCAGCGCTTTTTCGTCTCGTCCAATTCAAACCCCAGTCCAGGATCAAGGCCCCACTGCTGTCGCCCGAGGTTTGCCCAATTATGAACACAACATTTCAGTGGTTGTTTTGGGGCTATTGTTTCAAGAGAGGTTATGTCGACAGTCTAAGGGTTGACACATGGACTCCAATTCACTGTCCCTGTCTGCTGCGGGCTGCTCCCTCCATGGCCTTTACACAAGGGCCAGGCCACCCACTAATGACTCCTCTTGGCATTTCCTACTACTGCAGTTCCACTGTTTACATGGCAAAGAGAGGGACAGCACAGCACTACTGTGTGTTTCGATTACCAATTTAATTATTTGAAATACACTTTTATCAAACGTGATTTGGATAAAGTTTGGGATGCTGAATTACTGATAATAACACATTCGTCATAAATAAGCAGGCAGGGGTTTGGATTTTTGCTCAAAGATGCCTTCAGGGTGGTCCGT
The DNA here is from genome assembly GCF_026213295.1 of Gadus chalcogrammus. Taxonomy (NCBI): domain Eukaryota; kingdom Metazoa; phylum Chordata; class Actinopteri; order Gadiformes; family Gadidae; genus Gadus; species Gadus chalcogrammus. The sequence continues at coordinate 3,956,268 of NC_079415.1, read as the reverse complement.
GGGGGTTTGAACCTGGAGCCTTTGGGCTGGGCGTCGACCACCCCAACCACCTGAGAAGCGTCCCTCTCCCCTCCCGACTGCCTCTTCAAATCATCCGCAGCACGTCGACAGGAATAACAAGTGCCTGACGAGACACAGTAAAACACTCACTCGTACACACAGCCAACCGCCGTGCTTGCGGAAGAGTCCCATATATTTCTCCCCCTACGCTGTGGACGTGTTTCCTGAGTTTGTTTCATCCCGTGAATGATAAAAGGTTTACAGCAACCGAAAATAACCCCCCAGGGAAATTAGTCTGGGAGGGGGGGTGGTGTGGTTGGGGGTGGGGGGGAGGGGTGTGTTGCTGTGGCTATCAGAGAAAATTGAATGTGTGCGAGATGATTGTGATCTGGTTACCACGGCGACTGAAATGATGAGAGCCCTCCGTTGGGTAGGATGGTGGTGGGAGGGTTCGCTGCCAATCAAACTCCACCCGCTCTCGCGTTTCACCCTTTTTTTTAATTGGCCGGGAGAATAATCCCCGCCCACCCCCCCCCTGTCCCCGTCCGCCCCAAAAAAAAAAAACACAGACAAAACTAATACTAATGATAAAATGGTCGCCGGCGCTGTCATTGGGAGCGTGTGGTGCAGAAATGGCTGCCAGGTCGACAGCCTCCAATTACCTAAGGACCTGCGTGTGGTCAGCCAACCCCCACGCGAGGCATGCACTTGGGGGAGGCCCGGCGAGGTTACTCGGCTGGCCATAATTGATCTCCCAGGGTCAGCCGGGCGAAGCCTTCGACCTGCACCAGCCCGGCCAGTTTAACGTTGAACAAAAACCCTTCGGCAAATGAACAGAACCTTTTCTATCCAGCGAGTTCATCGCCTTGTTTTTCAGCCGTGACTTGAAAGTACAAAATACACAAAAGAAAAGAAAAAGTGCCACACACAGACAACTGCCCTGCAGACGTGCAGAGTGCTGAGGTAAATTGGGTGAGTTCAATCTCCAAAGACACATCTCTGGGTGAATCTAGAAAGGGAATCCCTTTTATCTATATATGAATGAGTTTCCAGCGCTTTATCACCTCTCATGTTCTTGACGTACCCAAGCCCTAATCCCTACAGTTTGGTAACATCGGCCCGTCTACGATATTATGCATTTTGACCGTTATCGGGCGATGTATAGATTAGCGCCAAACACATCAGTTGCATCCCTAACCCTGACCAACAGGTACACAAAGGTCAACTGAATATTTAAAACCCCTCGTACGTAAACAGTTTGCGGTCTCCATGTACTCACCTCTGTAGGCGTCTACCGGCGCAGACATCTCCCAGACGGCGAGCAGACAGATCCCCAGCAGAAGAGCAGCTTGGTGTCCGATCAGTGAGTACCGCTCGCTCATCCTGGAACACAGGAACCACAGTGTCAGCCGGCACAGGGTAATGCACACTTAAGGCTAGAGAGAGCTCTCCGCTCCCAACCCCGAAAGGTCAGCGGTTCGCTCCCCGACGGCGGCAGCCTAAGGGCTCAGTTGTGGTCCCACGTCGACGCAACACGAGGACCACGCCGACGCTTCGATGCAGTTGGTTGGGTCGGGTTGTAGTGAACAGACCAATCCCAGCCCCTGCTGCTGAGTGGTCTGTTCACTAAGGTTACACATTTTTGGGAGGCGCACGTCAGGCCCGTGCGGTGAACGTGGAACCACAACTAAGCCTTAACCTGCATCTTCTGATCCCCGATGCAGTACCCCGGGTACCTACCTGATTCTTCATCACATGTGTATAAATAATCTGCATGTATTACGGGATAGTGCATTGTGATAGTGCATGCTTCAATTCCCAGTTGCTTAGACCTAACTTGTAGGCATCCTTAAAGCAATATGCCCCATCGCTACCTGCTCCTTAAATACTTTAATCTGAATTCACTGTAGTAAGTGTCTCATTTAATGATTAAATAAAGAATATTGCAATGACGACGAAGCATATGCTGTTGATGATATTCCAGTCGCTCAATAAAACGTGTGACTTTTCTTCTGCCACTTCTCCCATCAACCTTCTCCTCTTTTCACTCTCAATCTCCCTCTCTCTGTCTCGATTTTTCCCTCCGTTTATCTCTCCTCACCCTGCCTTCACTCTCTCCCCCTCGCTGCTTCTCACGGTCTCCGACACCAAGGTGCTGGAGACCGAGAGCGGGAGACAGAAGGTAAGCTCCTGTCTGTCGTCCCCCGCGGGGCCCTTCGTTCACGGCGGCCGTTAGAGGCGCCGCGATGTGGCCCCCGTCGGCGTCCACACGTGGCCATGGCGTTTATGGTCGTAGTTTGGCCGTAACGTTGCTATGGACACACGGTTTGAGTGTCTCAGACGTGTCAGAGGTGTGCGCCTCGCCGTGTTTTTCCGTTTGAACCGTGCACCGGGGACGTGCTTGTGTTGTTTTTGTTTCTTCACGCCGGCTGGCGCCGTTCACATGCCTTCAGGTCTCCCTCTCTCTCCCTCGCCCGCGAACCCTCTCTCTCCCACTGCTCTCCTTTACTCTCTCTCACCTCTGCCTTGGCAATCTCTCTCTCTCTCACCTTCCTGTGACTCACTCTCTCACCCACCTCCTCTCCCAGCTCTCTCTCTCACCTCTGTCTTGTAACTGTCTCTCACTCCCTGACAGCTCTCCCTCCGAGCTCACTCGCTCTCTCTCTCGCTCTCTCTCTCCAGCTCTCTCTCTCTTTTCCTCCGAGCTCTTTCTCTCTCTCTCTCTCTCTCTCTCTCTCTCTCTCTCTCTCTCTCTCTCTTTCTCTCTCTCTCTCTCTCTCTCTCTCTCTCTCTCTCTCTCTCTCTCTCTCTCTCTCTCTCTCTCTCTCTCTCTCTCTCCTGCTCCTTTCCACCCAATCTCCTAGCTAATGAAGGCTGCTGGGCCTGGCGGACCACACACACACCAACACACACACACACACAGACACACACACACACACACACACACACACACACACACTCACACACACACACAGACACTCTCTCACACACACACACACACACACACACACACACACACAACATCAACCATCGGGCACTTCTGGTTATTCCTGACAGGAAATTATCAAATTTCAAATGGGATGCAAGCCGTACAGTAATTACTGGAAGAGGTGAGGTATCGCGTGTGCGTGAGCGTACAGTGTTACAAGCCACGCTTTACGCCTTGTTGAACCCCCCCCCCCCCCCCCCCCACATCTCATATCCCCACCACCACCATCGTATCTGCGGGGCTCATTGACATATAGATTGGTTAAATCTCCGAGGGGACCTCTCATATTGTTCAAGTAATTAAGTTTATTTTAGAAAAGCCACACTTGACCTTTCGGCGAGGAACACGAGGACGGTGACTCGCCTGGTGTCGCCCAGCGACACACCAGGGGGGGGGGGGGGGGGTGTGGGGGGGGGGGGGGGGGCTATTGTGTGGGGGGGGGGGGGGTACAATCTGGCTTTCACTCGCACGCAATAAGGCAGGTGGGGAAGCAGGGTCGCTCTGCTTGGTTTGTCTTTCACCGGCTCCGGTACGAGAGGAGAGAGTCAGCTACCTATTCTCAAGGGCAGTGGTTTCGGAAACTATTTCTGCTGGGGTACCCCCGGCTGAGACGTTCTTTCAGCCGAGTACCCCCTTCACCGCTACAAAGCTTTTTTTGGGAGAAAGAAATAAGATAAGTAATGTATGTGCGTTCTATTGGGCAGCGTGAACATGAACATTAAAAGGGTGCAAATACGAAACATGGGTGAGAAACATGGGCCTGTATGCCCTTCATGCAACTGTGGGCTAAATTATTCCCACAAAAGTAGAGTACACGGTCAAGGGAGGTCCAGAGCATGTGGAGGTGAATCCCATTCAAACATATTCAAAGACATTGTGGTGTTTATGGAATTTATTTCACGGATTCTCCTTTCTCTTTGTGGTCAGATTTACATTTCAACTACTTGTCCATTTTCTCGATTTTCTATCTTCTAGCTCTTAGAATTGAAACTCGCTCCGGGTGAATAAAAATGGGTTACCTGTTTTTTATTTTATATGATCGTTCTTTTTTTATTATTATTCTTGGAGTACCCAACAGTACTCCAAAGTACCCTTAGGGGTACGCAAACCCCCATTTAAGAACCAGTGCTCTACACTAGAGAGAGCAGGGACTAAATAGTGTGACTGTGGAACTTTCCCATGCAAACAAACCCTTAATTAATTCGGAACGTGGAACTTATATTAAGCTCTTGGTTGAACTTCAAAAAAGATGTAGCTGCCTATATTGTATTCTTCAGTTGTATTTGTAGACTGTGGTTCGATTGGCATTATGATATATTATATCATATTTGGCGGGTATTGTATTTGACAATCCCCCTGGCGCATTATTAAACCACGACTAAAACTAGGATCTATATCTGATCTATTCTAAATATATATTTATCCCTCCGTTCTCTAGAGCTAGCTGTTTGCTTGGTTGATCTGCTGGCGGGGCTAAGAGTGTGCGTATGTGGCCACCGGTTAGAAAATATAATGTAATATAAAATATATTCAGCCTGTTCAATGTCTTGTTCTGGACGTAAAAGCGAAAAAGTTACATATGAATAACTAAATAAATTATGAAATATTAAACCTATTTCCTTGGCAGTGATAGTTACGGCCGGTTTATGCATTCATTGATATTTGTCAGATGCATACACGTTTATTATAGTTAGATTATTTGTACTGTTATTTTACAATGTCGATTTCTGTACATCTTGAACATTTGTCAGTGTTCCATAAAAGTACAGATTGTACAAATCACCGAACCGTGTGACAATCTCGTTAGTCAATCTGTGTCTGTGTCTTCCACTTCAGTCGACTACTTTACATCCACACACACAGTATAGCTTGGTGATCCAGAATCACACTAGTGCTTTGGAGTGAGAGAATGAACCAGGAAGAGTGTTCTTGTGACCATTTGAAGAACCATGTATCTGTAAAAGCACAAATTACGTGTATGGATCCGGTTTGGTTTATTTGCAGCATCATTAATTCATTATTTTGCAGACTTTGACCTTCGAACACAGTCACACACACACACGCACACACACACACACACACACACACACACACACACACACACACACACACACACACACACACACACACACACACACACACACACACACACACACACACACACACACACAAAGCTATTATCTACACCCAATACTGATTATGCCAAACATTTTAGTCATCATTGGTTGGAACCCAATTTACAAGACCTTGTGGCTTTTTACATTTTATTATTATTTTCGTGTAAAAACTGCTCTGCAATAAACAGTGCGCTCCGACATACCTCCGAAACATCGCTCAGCGGCGCAACAGCACATGAATTATGAAGGGAAGAAATAACGCAGGACTAATTGGAATCCTCCATTAATAATGCAGCGGCTCTACTTTTTCTTCCGCCGTGGATTTTAATCGGTAGCGCTTAACCCGAGTCCGTCGGAGTGGCCTGTCAACGCCGGCGCCGCTGGAGAAGCAAGGCATCGTTCTCCTTCTGAGGGGTTTACTGGTTCTGTCCCAGTGTGTCTCTCTCTTTCAGTTCAGGAGGGGCATGGTGCATGGGGGGCATGGTTAGCATTATAGCTTACTCCTGGATGCTAATGCTGCCCATTGCTACCGCTACGACTACTAGCACTTCTAGCTATTTAGTGCCTTAGCCCATTAGTGACTTAGTTACCATTAGAGCTCACTCCTGGATGCTAATGCTGCCCATTGCTACCGCTACGACTCCTAGCACTTCTAGCTATTTAGTGCCTTAGCCCATTAGTGACTTAGTTACCATTAGAGCTCACTCCTGGATGCTAATGCTGCCCATTGCTACTGCTATTGCTAATAGCACTCCTAGCTATTTAATGTCGTAGACTATGTGTTTGTCTAAAGCCACTTGCAGTGATTTTGTTGTGATACGTCATGTATGAGCTAGGGTGCGGTAGGAGGTATCCTAGGGAGGGTAAGGAACGTCAAGTAGGGGGTATGGCGTCTTGCTCAAGGATGCCTAAACGTAGACTGCGGGCATTGGGATTTGAACCGAGAACCTTGAGAACCGGGGAAGGGAGGCCATTTTAGTCTATTTCTACCACTACTACTAATACAAGGATTATACTACACTACTACTTGTTTATAATAATTTTGAATTTGAATTTCTGTCGCCAAAAATGACTACCGAAACTCCTTTTTACTACTACTATGATAACAGAAACATGACCAAGTACCGAGATAACATCTTGGATTTCTTCCACTAATATGCGTACTTGGATTCTAGCATTTGGCGTGTGCGCGACGTCTATGTCACCCTGACAGAGGTGAGAAGGCTTAGAGCACACAGATCCTTCTCTGCTGACAGCTTATAAGAAGTTGTTGAAATTGCGAATGCTTAGTAATACCCCAGAAAGATGTATATATGATGGGGTGCTAAAATGTAAGCTCCATTTTTGCAAAACAGATAAGACGGAAACGGGTAAAAAAGGGGCCCTTTGAAATATATATCGCCACCAGTGGATTTTGATTATATCCCCTCTGGCCTGGTTCTTTATTGCTTGCCCTCCTTATGTCATCAATGCCTGTGTTGTACTTTGATGGATTTAAATAAAGCTACAATACTTTTTTTGTAATTACGAACAATGGAACTGCGGTGACCTTGTCCTATTAAAAACAATGTTTCCGTCGAGAGGACACCACGGAAGAAGGGGTTTAATTAAAAGGTTCATGAAATAAATACAAGAAAATCGTTGAAACATTGACACTAATATCTCACCAAACTGCTGTCCGGAAAATAATAAGTGCATGAGAGTTTAACAACAATAAGTTATGTTTTCTGTCTTGTTCTGTTAGTAGACTACTATAGCTACTAATACACAGCCAGAGATTTACGTATGCCTTTGAATTAAGCCAAACATTTTTTATTCTTTTTTTTATTTTGCCTTGTCGTCCCTGTCAACAACAATTAAAAATCTATTCTCTCCTCTGCAAATTTCCATTAAAATGTATTCTTGAACGGGGAGTAGCCCTGAAGAACATTAACACACAAACAAAACAAACAACTGATGTTTTTTTCCTTCATCCCAAATGCATTTAAAACAGAAACAGGAAAGTGGGCGGGCACCCGGTTTACATTTAAGGCAATCAGCAGAAGCTTTCATCCAGAGCGACTCACACACATCTAAAACAACCCAGTCACACGCCGACGGCGGAGACCACTACGCGAGGCGACAGCCGGCTCGTCTGGAGCTGTTAGGGTGAGGCGTCTCGCTCAGGGACACCTCGACACTCCGCTAGGAGGAGCCGGGGATCGAACTAGCAACCTCCTGTCAGGGAGCAGCCTTAGCTAGGAGGAGCCAGGGATCGAACTAGCTGCCATCCCTACTCTACCTCCCGAGCCGAGCCGACCCCCTGGTTTTTCTAGGACGTTCTGATTGGCTGGAAACGAGATGTCTGCACCTGTCATAACTGTTCGCTTTTTATTAACCGACGTTGGCGTGGACGGAGGGACTGAAGGACACCTGCGTTTACAGCCCCGGCATTTCTCCTCCTACTCACTTCTACTGGCTAATCAAACACTCTCACGTCAAAAACAATTTCCGGCAAAAAAACAATAAACTCCCCAAAATAAAAACCCACAAGGCGGTCAATGTCACTACGCTGGATGTCGATCCCCCCCCCATCCCCCCCCCCTTGCCTCAACTCCCCTTACGAGCACCCGACGCTCTTAGGAAGAAACGGGATCCCAACCTGGACCCAGCAGAACGGTTTTCAGAAAGAAGAAGAAGGAAAGACGGGCCTGGCAGCAGGAGTATCGCGAGTGTCACCGGACACCCGCCGCGGAGAGAGTGCCCTCTCAGAGTGGTTATCACGCCATCGACCTTCTGTAATGAGTGACACGCTGCCCACCACTCAGCCCCGGAGAGAGCGAGAGCCTCTATGAAGACCGGCTGACTGCAGACCGGTCCACCTTAGACGTTTTTTTTTTGGGGGGGGGGGGTTCTCTTCCCTCTTTGAACACAATCTTCCTTGTATCTGTGCTGCGCGTACACATGCACTCTGTGTGTCCTGTAGGACCGCTCCTTTAATACTGTGAGCGTCCGTTATCTAAAGTGTGACGTTTACTGTAACGTCAACACAAGCAGCTCAGAGACTCCTCTTCACAGACTGCATGTTAGTGTTGTAGTGGTGGTGGTGGTGGTGGTGATGGAGGGGTGGGGGTGGTGAGGGTGGTGGTGGTGGAGGAGGTAGTGGTGGTGGTGGTAATGGTCGTGGTGGGGGTGGTGCTGGTGAAGGGGGTGGTGGGGGTGGTGCTGGTGACTGTAAGCATTTAGGGTCGTTACTAATATCGTAGTGGGTTAGGTGTTTCAAATAAATAAGCTGAGGCGTCTTTGTATTTCTGTTTATTGATCAAGCAACAATCAATGCATTGACATTTTAAAGTCATATTAGTTTGGTGAGTTTAATAAAGCAAAATCGTATTATTTACGAGTACCCCGCTTGAACCGGGTTACATACCCTCTCAGAAACGTGTGGGGAATCACTGTCTTAAGGCATTAACACAAAGGACACACAGACACACACACGCACAGACTTAAACACACATGTACACGCAGACTACACACATACACATACACACGCACGCACACTACACACAGACATACAGACAAAGGCTTCACACATAAACACGCACATGCACATGCATACAGACACAAAATTGACAGACACACTCACAAACACACACACCCACACAGACTACACACACAGGCACTCACACACACATGCACACACAGGGACACACACACACCATTCAAACAGCATTCATACCAATAGCTAATTCTGGCCCTCCAATTAGCATGATCCGCATGTAAACAGATGGGGGGAACCAGAGCCACCAGCTGCCTGCATTCGCTCACTGTGACTGTTTTTAATTGAACAGCGGTTCTCTTCCTCCTCTACAGCGTTAAAAACCCGACGATCAAAAAGCCTCTCAAGACGGCGGGTATCAAAACCGTTTTGGGTGTGCGGTGAAAACAAGGTGCTGGGTTAGCGCGGGGAAAACACTCCATCTCTGTCTCTGACGCAGTCCTATCCGGCTTTGATTGTGCCAAACACACACACACACACACACACACACCTAGCTGAGTGGAACTTTTACGGGAACGTTAGGAAACGCAGATGCCACGTTGATGGAAATAGAACAGTTAAGGAGGTTAAGGGAGTCACACATGTCCTTTACTTAGTGAAACTACATTTGATAAACTTTATATCTATTAGAAATTGTTGATTGCGCACACAGCCACCATTCTCATGGTTTGATTCACCGACTTTAAAACACGAAAAAACTTCTCTTAACAGCTTACACTCTTCATAGAGTAACCTGAGGTCCAACAGAACGGATGTGAAAAGTTTGCTCTGCTAACGCACTGTGAAAGTGTATGTGTGTGTGTGTGTGTGTGTGTGTGTGTGCGTACATGTGGTGAGTGTGTGCGACGTGCGTACATGTGCATGTGTGTGTGTGCGTACATGTGCGTGTGTGTGCGTGTCCGCAGTTGTGCCTACATGTGTGTGTGTGTGTGTGTGTGTGTGTGCGTACACGTAGGTGTGTGTACGTACATTTACGTGTGTGTGTGTGTGTGTGTGTGCGTGCATGCACGACGTAGTACATCCTCTCGTCACCATCGGGTCTGGCGGTGGGTTTTTTTCAGCCCACTCTGTGATATTTTCTTCCTGAACAATCCCAGGCCTGGCCTGCACTGAAGCGCTGATATCTGATGCATAACAGAGGCAAAGTGACAGTCTGCTGCTGCAGGCCACAGAGTGGGCTCACCAGGAACCTGCTCGCCGCTGCTCCGGAGAGTTTGTGTGTATGTGTGTGTGTGTATATGTGTGTGTGTGTGTGTGTGTGTGTGTGTGTGTGTGTGTGTGTGTGTGTGTGCAAGTGCGTTCGTTTGTGTCTGTGCATGTGTGTGTGTGTGTGTGTGTTGGGGCGGGTCGTATTTGGGTTTTGTGTCATGGCCGTCGATTTACTTTCATCCGCGCGGAACCTCTAACGCCACCCGAAGACAACAGCGCATCCTACTCAGTAGGATGCGCGGTTGTCTTGTTGTACTGTTTCGATTCTTCTACTGCATTTCATCTACTGCATTCATCTGGATCTGCACAGCATCCTACTGCATTGTGGGTCGGTTTTATCTGAATCTGCAGAGCATCCTACTGCATTGTGGGTCTGGGTTTATCTGAATCTGCAGTGTATCCTACTGCATTGTGGGTCTGGGTTTATTTCCTACTGCATTGTGGGTCTGGGTTTATTTCCTACTGCATTGTCGGTCTGGGTTTATTTCCTACTGCATTGTGGGTCTGGGTTTATTTCCTACTGCACTTTGGGTCAGGGTTTATTTCCTACTGCATTGTGGGTCCGGTTTTATCTGAATCTGCAGGGCCTCCTACTGCATTGTGGGTCCGGGTTCATCCGGATCTGAGGGGAGGGGGGGGGGGGGCGTTGTCGCGGCTAATAAGGCCCAACGAGACTCATTTTATTTTCATTCCCCCCCTAATGCCTGGGATGTGTCATGTACACGGGGTGCTCGCTGCGGACGCGGGAATCGGATTACGGGCGAGACGACCCGTTTTAATGTGGATGGATCGCCGCATCATAGCACCGTCCCCGCGCGACACACGACGCTTCGACAACGCTCCTTCTATTCATTTCAAGTTCACACCGACGACTGGCGCGCGTAATCACATCACACGGGCCGGTGGGGATAAATGAGGGAGAACGCCTCGCAGGTTCATCATCGTTATCAAACCAACAGACACGTTGACTGGTGTTGTTTGTTGTGTGTGTTTGTGTGTGTGTGTGCGCGTGTGTGTCCTTGTGTTTGCAGACATGTTGTAATATTCATTCTCTCGCTACTTTCTTGTTTTATGCTTTTATTTGCGTTTTTTTTTTTTTTTTTCGGGTCGGGCCCCTGAATATTCGTAGAGGGGGCCGGGAGAGAGCACGGCCTCCGGCAGCACGACGCGGCTTCGTGAAAAATGCATGAGCCCCGTTATTAATAAAGGAAGTGTTTCCTGTTAAGCGACAAACAGGCTGGAGCTTTTCATCAAGGCTAAACAAAAACAGCCCCGGACCAACAAACACAAGGTAAGAAAAGACAAACAAAAGAAGTGTTAGAGCGCTGCTTCATCACAAAGGAAAGTGGTGGAGGTGGTGTCAGAGGTGGTGGAGGTAGTGTGTGTTGGTGGTGGTGGAGGAGGTGGAGGTAGTGTGTGTTGGTGGTGGTGGAGGAGGTGGAGGCAGTGTGTGCTGGTGGTGGTGGAGGAGGTGGAGGTAGAAGTGTGTGTTGGTGGTGGTGGAGGAGGTGGTGGAGGTAGTGTGTGCTGGTGGTGGTGGTGGGGGAGGTGGAGGCAGTGTGTGTTGGTGGTGGTGGGGGAGGTGGAGGAGGTAGTGGAGGCAGTGTGTGCTGGTGGTGGTGGTGGGGGAGGTGGAGGCGG
>NC_079415.1:3862489-3944674 GCF_026213295.1 Gadus chalcogrammus | reverse complement strand
CCCCCCCCCCCCCCCCCCCCCCCCCCCCCCCCCCCCCCCCCCCCCCCCCCCCCCACACACACACACACACACACCCTTAGGGGTCATTTGTGTTGCCTGAACAAATTCCACAGCTACATCGACCTCGACTTTTCCCTACAACAGGGTGGAAATGGTTTACATTAACCGTGTCACTGTGTGGGGCCAAACATCTGTAAATAACAATCAAGAAGAATTATACCTAATGGTCGGCAGGAGAAGTTGGTGTAATTCCTCTCAGACCCAAACGTTCTCCACACTTTTTTTCACACTAGTAAAACCAAAGATGTGAAAGCTATTTTAACTTCTGGGATTATCCTACCTGACGTGTGGCTATTTAACATTAATTATGTCAAACCAACAATCGTTTCATGTATTTTACATTCATAGAGGCTGACCAAGTCAGGTCCCTCAAGCTTCTCAACGGCCTGTAGTTTTTAATGCCTCGATTAGTCTTTCGATGCTAATACCCTTGGCTTTGAAACCATAATTTATAACTTGTCTTGAGATTTCCATTTTCCAACGATGCAATGTGGATTTGAAATTGCTGGGCAGGCCTAGGTGTTACTGGTATGGTAAGTAATGATTTCATGTTGGACGTTGTAGGTTTACAAGGGCTATATAGAGGAGAATTTTGGCAGAATGAATGGGAGACTGTCATCCATTTCACTCAATAGCATACAAGCCTACCATAGGTCTAGAAGATATAGGATTATATATAGATGGATCCGTTTCTTAAATAACTCAATGAAGGCAATTAGGTCTATTCCTGCCCTGATTGCAATAGTCAATGCCTGGACGCAGGTCACACGGCATTGAGGTTAATTTTGGCGGGTCAAGGTGAGGTCTCCAGTGGAACAATAATCCCGGCGGGAGTTCGCACCTACCTGTAATTGTCCCGCTCCCCCTAGCGCACCACACGCCCTCCGAAGGCTCCGAGCTTCCCGCGTTAAACCATCGCCGAGCGGCCGCTAACATCCAGAGGTGTTCCCGCGCTCCGGAGACATGTGGCGATACCAAAAAAAAGACTTGTTCTCTTTATCAGTTATTGTTCTACAGCAGACGCGTTGACGTTCATCTACCGGCCAAGACGATGTTCCCACCTCAATCCAAACCACCTTGATCCGGTCTAATCCAGGGTAAAAACGGAACTGAAGATGGTTTAAATGTATTGTAGCCTATGTATTATTTCTTTGCGTCTCTGCAGAGGTGTGTCTCTCGAGTATCTGCAGCTGATATAACGCGCGCTATTAAAAGTCAAACGGTCCCGGTAACCGATGCCGTCCTCCTCCGACCTGCACTCCGCCGCGCGCTTTCGGAGTCTGAAAGTGCGCGTAACAGTGAGCCAACTTATTATGGCGACAAGTGAACGCGGGGAGCACCGCGCGTCTACACCCCCCGTCGATCTGCGTGGATACGTCGACCCGACGCATACACACACAGATCGACAATGGGATTAACACTTTTCACGTTTTAGTTTAATCGACAGGAAGACACTTTCGAATTTTTCATCTTTTATAAGATTCACCTTTGCGTCAATCACGTTATAAACTGATCAAAATATGCTAAATAAATTAAGATTATCGCGTTGATGTTGCATTTGGTCATATTAGATAAATGATTGTGCCCTGTAGAAAAATGAAATGTTTTGGGATCTTATTTCGCTTATATAATGTCTTTACAATGCGGGTGAACCTCTCGTCTGTACAGTTGTTGGTGTCTGTAACACAGCTTTCAAAAGCTGTCGTGTACTGCCACCGTGTGGGCGTGTTCAGTACGACAGCAACACCTCAGCAATCGAGGATGAAGTTTGACTCTAAGGAAATGTGAAACAAATTCACGATAAATGTAACTAAGTGATGCATTGGATTTAAAGGAAATGTGAAACGAATTCATCATGAATGTAAATTAAGTGACGCATTTAAATAGTGCAACGGTAAGCCAATAAGGTCAATATAAACATGCCTACTTCTCTTTAATGTCCTGAAGTAATCCTAATGAATACGCAGCCATTCAACGATGACTCAAGGGTAAACAAGATCAAAAAGGTTTAATCTATCGTTAAACATTAAGTTCAACACACCAACCTCCTATTTTACACAAAATTGCAAAATGGCATTGTCTAATAATGCTTTGGGGGTAGTAGGGGGATTTGGGGATTTGGGGAGGGGGGGGGGGGGGGGGGGGGGAGCAAAATCAGCAAAACAGAGACAAAAAGCCCAAACAATATAAACACAGGTGATCAGTTTTCGTTCAGAGTTGATTAACATTGCAGGGAGGAGGTGAGGTGAAGATTGTTCATGCCAGCACCTTTTAAAGAAGGTCTTCCCTCTCTCCTTTCTCTCTCTCTCTCCTCGGCGTTCCCCTGTCGACTACGACACATGAAAAGCATACATCGTCTACACATCGGGACACAGCGTCACTCTCAGGTCCCAAAGGCAATGGGGGGGTACGGGGGGTACCCCGACAGAAGGCGTTTTCTCAGTTTATTCCGGGAACGAGAAGCGAGGTTCGAAGAAGAACTTCACTTCCCTTTTTTACGATTGTACAAGCTGCTTCCTGGTAGGAGGGGGGTTGCGGGGTGGCGGGGGGGGGGGAAAGGCAACAGTGGCTGTGTGTCGTACGGTCCAGTCCCTTTGTCTCCCCCTGGTGGTCGTTTAGTGCAGGCGTCCCTCAGCACTCCTCCTTGATGTAGGTCTGTTCCTCGGGGTCTGAGTCCAGGTGGTCAAGCCGCTCTGTCTGTCCGTTCATGATCTCGTCGGGGGTCTTCATGAACCTGTAACCGAGGAGAGGGGGGGGGGGGGGGGCACAGTTTAGAATCAGACTTGCAGGATTGGAGATCCTTTTGAGCAGTAGTTCGCAAACCTTTTCCAGTAGTGTACCCCCTCTAAGATATTGTTTCAGCTGAGAGCACCCCCTTAAAAGGTCACAACTAAAAATAACATAAATAATGTGTGGGTCCAGCGCTCAGAATTGAAACTTGCTCATGGGGAAAATAAAATTGGAATACTTTTTTTTTTGTTGACATTTTCTGAGTACCCCCCTGCAGTACTACCCCTAGGGGTACGCGTACCCCCATTTGAAAAGCCACTGCTCTAGAGGACAGACCGAGAGATGCTGGCAGGCAGCGTGGGAAGCCTTGTTGGAATGGAGCCCGTGTCGTGGCCCGTGACTGAAGTGGTGTTTGTGCAGAGAACACATTTCAGCTGCTTAATTAAAAAAAAAAAAAATCTACTTAATCAATGTTCATTCATTAATTTCATTAATTAATATGCAATTAAAAAGTGTGGTGCGAGATTAAGCAATTACATTATAGTGTTTACAGGTGTGCGTGTTTGACACTTTGTAGCTTGATAAAGGGTCAAAGAACCATTTTCTGCCTCTCTTTTTGGCTCCAATAGTGCAACGGTAAGCCCTCACACACACGAGTCATAGTGGGTTTTCAGAAGCACAAAGACACATGAAAATGCGCAAACACGCACACACAGTGGAAGGAAGTCTACTTCTGAGGGTGGGAGGCAGTCTACAATTACAATTAGGGCATTTAGCAGACGCTTTTAACCAAAGCGACTTACATCGGTTGATACACACATTGACACACCGACCGACAGCAGAGTCAACCATGTGAGGCGACAGCCAGCTCGTCAGGAGCAGTTAGGGTTAAAGCCCAATCCCATTTCTACCCCTTACCCCTTCCCCTTTGAAGGGGTAAGGGGAAGGGGTAAGGGGTAGAAATGGGATTGGGCCTAAGTGTCTTGCTCAGGGACACATCAACACTCAGCTAGGAGGAGCTGGGGATCGAACTAGCAACTGCTCTACCTCCTGGGCTAAGCCCACCCCCTAAGTCCACCTCCGAGTGCGGGTCTTTTATGGGGTGTCTCTCTACCTGAAGAGAAGCCTCTGCCCTGGCTCTTTCCTGATGATGTTCAGCTTGTAGTAGTGCCGCAGTGCCCGCGACATCTTCTCGTAGGTCATGTTGGTCCGGTTCTGTGGGGCAAGCAGCAGGGCGTCACATCACCACGCGGGAAACACTCACAAGTTGATCGGGATGTGGTTCACGACCGTAAGAAAAACCGAATTTGTGTTGAAAGTCTATTCTTTCTATCAAATAAATACAGATTTTTTTTTTTCTTTTTTGTAGATTGCTTTCAAGTAAGACTAGTTAAATATATTAAAAGTCCTGTATGGGTGCAGGACAAAACAAGGAAGTTTGTTTACAATTTAAACATTTCAAATCAAATCAAACTATACCATCACCACGATGACAGGGATCAGACGTTAAAACGTGTTCAAACACAGTGCATCCCTTTCCTTTACCTTGCAAGAAATCCTCTGTGCCTTTGTGGTGTGGAAAGCCTGCATGTAGAACCTTGTGGACTCGTATTATAGTATTGGTGGGGGGGTACTTTGGCGCCCCCTGCAGGCTACAGATATACCCTCGGGGGAACAGAACATTGCCCCCAGCCTAGTCTGACCTCCTAATGCGATCCGATGTGATCCTAGTTACCTTGTGGTTCCCCCAGAGTCGGGCCAGTCCGTTGGGGTCCATGATGCGGAAGACTTTGCTGGTGGGGTCCTCCCAGCGGATGTAGTTCTCGTACCGGCTGTCAGACAGGAGTTGGTAGACGTAGTCCCACAGCAGCCTGCAGTCTGGGGGGTCGGGGACCAAGCACAACCTCAACAAATGTGGAACGCATACCAGGCAGTCATAATGCAGACCCCGGCAAAAACGCTTTTCTTTTTTTTTAAGTCTCTACTGATTGGGTGGACAGGCCTATTTTCGAAAGTTAAGGGGGGAAATTTGTTGTTAAAAATACATATACCCGTGTAGACTGGGCTTAGTTGTATACAGTCAAAGGAAAGGTACAGTAAGCCAGTACAGAGTGTTTCACTCCCACTCCCAAGGACCGAGGTGCGGTCAACAAAGGGTCAGCAGCATCACTACGGTGTGGCTTTGATCCCAGGGCCGGCCCGACGCCGTAAAGGACGATGAGAAGACCCAACTTGGCCCCGAGACCCTACCTGAGTCTACTCAGAGTTCACCGGGACTCTATAGCCTCCCCCTTACCCCCCACAACCGTCTTAAGCACTTATTGTATGTTCTACGTCCTGGCAATTAATGTACGCACTTATTGTATGTTCTACGTCCTGGCAATTAATGTACGCACTTATTGTATGTTCTACGTCCTGGCACTTATTGTGCGTTGTACGGTCTGGTACTAATGGCGCGTTTCCACTGCAGGGTGCGGTATGGTTCGGTTTCGCAAAGGTGCGGTACGGTTTGCGTTTCCACCGCCAAAAGTGGGCTTGACCCGGACTGAGCCGTACTCGTTTTGCCCTCGTCTTCAGTACTCCTCCGTTGGGGTACTGAGACGCCTGAAAGGATGCCGGAAAATTCGAGCTACACACCCCCTCCGTTGATTGGTCGACAGAATCGTCACTTCCAGGCGATGTGGGGATACAAACAAACAAACAGTAGCCTACACTGTGTCGCGCTGCTATGATGTCACAATGTTTACGTAGCTGCCGCGGCGATCGACATCCGGCCTACCATAAAGGGTACTCTCGGAACTGAGCTGGGCTATACCGCCCCCTCCCTACCGGACTGAGGCGAACCGAACCGTACCGCACCCTGCAGTGGAAACGCGGCATAAATGTATGCACTTATTGTATGTTGTACATCCTGGCAATTAATGTACGCACTTATTGTGTGTTTGTACGTCCTGCCACCTAATGTACGCACTTATTGTGTGTTGCACGTCCTGGCACTTCCAAACAGTACCATAGCATTGTGTAGAATCTTATCCTAGCTATCGTTGTTGTATAAGGGGAATGGGTTAAGCTAGCTGTTGTTCGTGCTTGGAATTTTGTTTCTATGAACATCCTTAATGTCCTGAGAGCGATGTATTCTTGTTTCTCCATTCTTTGACTAGGGCTTGGTAAAATAATCGATTTGATCGATATATCGTTTCATTGGGCATGAGATCGATTATTATTATTTATTTATTTATTTGTTACCATCATTTTTTTTGCACTTCAATAAACAATGCAATGAATGTTGTAGTTCAAGTACACTTTCACTTGCAATTCCTTTCTAATTTCAAAATTGCACTTTTGTGACTTTTCCACTGTTTTGTTTACAGCTTAAGTTTAAACTGTCCAATTTACAAATTTGCACTTAAAACCTGTTGATTAAGATGAAGGGAAAAAATAAAGTACATTTGTATTTTGTAACACAGTTGAGCCAATTTCATTAATTCATTTCATCATTTAAGAGCAAATCGAATCGAATCGAGATTAATCGATTCAGAACCTTATGAATCGAAATCGAACCGATTTAGGAAATTGTCCGCGATGCCCCGCCCTGCTTCAGACCGATGTCATCACCGTCAGTCCCCCCCCACTGTGAGCGTACCTGCTATCCTCCCAATGGGCATGGCGGGCTCCTCCGGCGGGGACACGGGCATGATGACGTGGTTGCGGTAGAGCTCCTCCTGCTGCTGGTTGAGCAGCTGCTGCTGCTGGGCCAGGCTGAGCTGGTGGTGGGAGGGGTGGAGCTTCCCCCCCTCGCCCCGCCCGTTCTCCAGGCCGGGCTGCGAGGGCACCGCCACGTGGCTGTGCCTCAGCTCCCGGTTGGCCACGCCTCCTCCGCCGCCGCCGCCGCGCCCCGGGCTCAACAGCAGGGGGTGCATGATGGCGCTCGGCATCAGCTGGATGACGCGCGGCGGCGGGGGGGCGTGCGGGGCGTCTTGGCCGCCGGGGGGCGGGCTCCCCGGGGGGCAGGGCGCCTCGCGCGGCGTGGTGCAGCGGCCGTTCAGGGAGACGGTCGCCGGCGGCGACAGCGACAGTGGGTACATGTCGTCGGGCAGGTGGTGGTTGCTGTCGGGCAGCTGGGAGGACGCCAGGTGGGGGTCCTCCAGGGAGGCGCGGGCGTGGGCGCTCTCGGAGGGCGAGCGGCGCGGCGTGGGCCGGGGGTGCGGGGAGCGCGAGCGGTGGCGCAGCTCGATGGTGGGGGGGTGCTGGGGGCTGGCGGCGGTGCCCCGTGGCGCCCGTCGTACCGTATCTGTGGCAACGGGGAAATGTTTCTGTCAAGGTCTAGTTTATTATAGAGCCCTTTAAAAAACAACAACAGTTGGCTGACAAAGTGTTGTACAATTCAACTAAACAGACCGATAAAAGCACAAAAAAGGACACTATAGACAATAATACAATTTATACGGTGTTAAACGCAAGAGAATATCAATTAGATTTAAGGAGGGATTTTGAAGGGGCTCGCCTGACATGAAGAGGGAGTTTGTTCCACAGTTTGGGGCCAATGACTGCAAAAGCCCGATCAGCCCTGCTCTTCTCCTATTCTTAGTATTGCCCGTTTCTGTGACCTGCTGATTCTCTGACTCAGTGTCAGAGAACCGATTTTTTTTTTTTTTTTCACGGAACATTTCTAATATCCCCGCTCGGCCACTAGATGGTGCTGTTTTACAGAGGGATGCGAGGCAAAGCCGTGTCGTCGAGGCGCCTCCCCTCGTTCCCGTTTGTTTACTTAGCTTAGTGCTACGAGTTGACAGCAGCGAGAGAGAGATAAGAGATAATAAAAAAGTGCCCTTTCTCAAATCATACTACTGGGAACGCCAGAACAATGCCAAGTCACACCTCCTTCTCGCTTGTGTGGCTCTACTTCCTTGTGCGATTGCCAGAGCAGCAGGTGTCCTCAAATGTTCACTTCAAAAACAAGGAAGACAGCGGCTGCAGGGGAAAACCTCATCTTGATAGCGAATACTTCCCCTTTAATAGAACACCGAGATAATGAGCACCTGGCTGCTGGCTGCGCGGAGCACTTCCTCGTCAGACTGGTTTTACCTTCCCAGACTCAAAGCCCTCTGAATCTTGATCTGTTAACTTTGTGCTTTAAGAGCAAGGCAAGACAAAAGAGCCTCAGGTATTTCTGTTGATGTCCTTCGCGTCTTGAAGATAACACGGCTATAAATGCCGCCTGTTCAGGTTATTTGTGCTTAAGACATGTGACCTGACCGCTTAGAAGTGGATATCTCTGCCATGGGGGGCTTTTCGTTGAGCAGCGAGTTCACAAGTGCGTACGATTATTATTTATTTATTACTACATTTGTTACAGAGTAATAAAATCAACAGCATCAACCATAAGTGGATATCATAATGAGTTAAGTTGTTGGTTTTATACTACTAATGTGCGCACATCAACAACAACATAATAAGCAAACTAACACACATGTAATACCGTCTTATCTAGTGCCAGAACTTCTGATCCAGCAGTCCTACTGCGTTATACACTCAGCTAGGAGGCACCGGGGATTGAACTAGCAACCTTCTGTGTACTGTAAACCCGCTCTACCTCCTGAGCCTCAACTTATTTTTTACGAAATAAGTTAATCGTAAAAAAAAAAAACGAAAACCGGAAAGAACCCTTGTGTGACTGACCTTCAAGCTTGAGGTGCTGGATGGAGCTCTCTTGCAATGGGTGGAAGGAGTTCCCAGGCAGGTAGGAGGACGGGTAAGGACCGCTGGCCTTCCTCTGCTTCAGGATGTGCTGCAGCAGCTCATAGAGGACGTCTCCTACAGAGACAGACACACACAGGGTCAAAGGTCAACCTAGAGGATCAGAGGTCAACCTAGAGGACGTCTCCTGCAGAGGCAGACACACAGGGTCGAAGGTCAACCTAGAGGGTCAGAGGTCAACCTAGAGGACGTCTCCTACAGAGACAGACACACACAGGGTCAAAGGTCAACCTAGAGGGTCAGAGGTCAACCTAGAGGACGTCTCCTGCAGAGGCAGACACGCAAGGTCAGAGGTCAACCTAGAAGACGTCTCCTGCAGAGGCACAAACGCACAAACCAAGGGTCAAAGGTCAACCCAGAGGGCCGAGGAACACACACACATAGGGTCAAAGGTCAGAGGTCAACCTGGGCCGTTTCCCACTTCCAACCCCCGCTTCCCATCTGCGATGACACGACATGACGCAGAAGAGCAGGAAGGGCGGTGTGTCAACCACGGAGAGGATTTGATTGACGTGTGAAACTACACCCTGGTTATGAAAAAGAGGTGATTGCTCATGGGTTACATGAGCAGTGACAGGGTTAAACTGCCTCTGTTTTTCGCTCTCTGCTTGTCATCACAAGTTTTAAAGACTTAATTGACTTGACTTCAGAGTTGGAATTATTCTTTTATTTTAATAAAAGCCCTCCCATTTTCCCGCTAATGAAACATAAAATCATGATCATGACTAACATGCTCTCTCTATAGTATTTACCTAGCGTCCGAACAATCGATTCTTGGTATTTTTTCTCACCCAGGATCGCAGGTGAATACAATTTGGTGCAGATGAAATGTGGCATTTACAACATTGCCATTTACAAAATGTGTCCCTAATGCGCTTTACAAAATGTTTGTGTGATCACGATATTGCGAAGAGCTGTGTGGGCTGTGCTAATGGGTTCTGCGATTTTTTTGCCTTGGTTTTATGGGAAGAGGGGGACGTTTATTGACAAAAGTTAGACACACAACACGGGTGGAAAACAGCGGATATTCAAACCGTCAGGGAGAAAAACAAGCTTGATCATTTTTTTATCGACGCTTATTTATTTACTTTGCCTTCCTACAAGGAAGTCGTTAAAGATCCCTGCATATTTACGTGGTCATAAACCATGATAACATCTCGGCGGTAACTTCAGAGAATGAGGCCCGAAGGATAAAACCTGTTCCATGATTTACAACCACAGCTTGTACTTCTATGGTGACAAAATGTGGTTCAAGAACTCAATTATCAATTCCTGGAAAGAAAAAGGGGAATTCTTTTCCCAGCCTTAAAGCTAGGGTAGGAAAACACCCAGACTAAACTGGATCTGAATGATTCAACTGAAAGAAGCCGCCTCTCCCTTTAGGCCACTCCCACAAAACGCAGGACTAGCTTGCTAGCTTTAACTATAAGGCTAGCTTTAACTATAGGGCTAGTTAGCCTTGTAGAAGACTACGGTCCTGCGCAATGAATTAACGTGCAAAGGACTCGCAGGTAGCCAGGTAGCTAGGTAGACAGACTGGTAGGCCAACCAATCATGTCATTCGGGCCGAATCAAATGATTGGACAGGCTTATAACAGGCCTGTGACCCCCAACAACAGGATCTTTTCAGATAATATTTTGCCAGATCATTTGATTTATTAATTGCTGCCAGGATGTAAAAGAGAGTTTTAACAGAAATTATTGAAACTGCGTGTAAAATACATTGCCTACCCTAGCTTTCACTAATAACAAGTGACGAGGAAGTGTTGTCCTGACATAACCTCGTACACAGCCTTTCCCAAAAGCATACAGTCAACCAGGAAATGATTCTAATAAAGTATTTCACACACACACACACACACACACACACACACACACACACACACACACACACACACACACACACACACACACACACACACACACACACACACACACACACACACACACACACACACACACACACACACACACACACTCACACACTCCCACTTCCCTCTTCGTTTGTAATACTATATGGCTTATGGGTTTCATCTACAAACAATGAAGTGTTGAATATTACGTAGTGGACACTTACTGGCTTCGATGACAATAAATTGCGTGTGCTGTAAACTAATCAGGGTGGGCCAGACTGAAGCTCACTGCAACCAGCCCTCAGCGTTCATCACTTTTAATTGCCATAATGGTTAATATTACTACGGCTATCAAACACTCGGCAGTACTGATTAATGTGCTCCTACGTGTTTAATGACACATTTATTTTTCTCGATGGAGCTTTTCAGAGGTGGATATCAATATATGTTGGGGCATGTGTGTCTGTTGACTTTTACAGAGGGTCACTCAAATGTAAACAAACATCTCGGCAAATGTTGATCTTTGTACATGCTGTCCCTATAAAAACAGGCGGACATGATTGACATTTATATGGAGCAAATAAACAACAGCACTCAGTACTTTCCCCCGAGTTTAACTTCCTGTTCAGTGAAAAACTTTACGGCGCTGGTTCGTGTGGCCAGTATCACTCCTATGTGATTGCCACACCCCTTGTTGATCATACTTTCGCTTTAAATCCTTATCCTATTGACCCATTTTCATCTCAGTCCTATTGAGAAAACTAAAGGTGGTATTCACGCTTCGCCATCACGTTTGCCGCGGAACTGTGGACAAAGTCGCTATGCCCTAAAAAAAGTGTTCCATGATGCAGGATAAGTGAAAAACAAACACTGCTAAAGAGCATAGAATTCGACCAATAGGACGCATTGTGTTATATTAACGAGCTTTAAGCATTAAAGATATTTTGAATCAAGTCATAACTATTACAATCAAGTCATTACAGGTGCAAACATATGGCCTCAGTCACTTTCCATCCCCCCCAAGACATGAACACGCCCTGCTTTACCACAACGAGTTTGTACGCAAACCATTTCCTTCTATTAATGCAGAGCTTTCCAGCTTGAATTATCTTAAAATCGCACTACATGTCGAGTCGCCTGCCGTTTCAAATCAAAGCTCTGAACCATAACAAAAGATTGTGCGAGAAGGAAATAAGGAATTGCTGTGTGTTGTGTAGATGTTGCCTGGTGTTAAGAGTGTGCGGCTACACAACGGCGAATGGCTACACAATAAAATATCCTATTATAAAGACTCAAATGCTAATACCAATAGGGGGGTGTGTTTTAATTTGTGTTTTAAGGATCTGTGTTTTGGCTGGCGGCCAGTCAGGGCTGATGGGAAGACCCCGCTCTTGATTTGTCTATTTTAAGGTTCTTCCCCAAACGCTTGACGTCAGACTCTGCGCGCCCAAGACGGGCGAGGGAATGTTCTTGAACTCGATTCCAATAAACAAACAAAGGACCGAGCCTTCTGAACGTCGGCGGTCTGATCCGTACCTTTTAACACACGCTTGACATCTGACTCTGACACGGGTAACCACGGCGACAATTGAGGGCTATGTATAAAAAAAAATCTTTTGTGTTTCTTCATTCCGACCGACCGTTAACCCGACCAGACGCTCTGACTTCCTCCATGGAGGAACAGTAACTGAGCCCTCACCACAGAGGCGCCTATCACACACACACACACACACACACACACACACACACAATGACACACGCACACACACACAAACAATAACACGCATACAATAACACACACTAGCATTATCCGACACACACACACACACACACACACACACACACACACACACACACACACACACACACACACACACACACACACACACACACACACACACACACACACACACACACACACACACACAAGCATTATCCGACACACACACACACACACAATATTATTATCAAACACACACAAACACACACTAGCATTATCACATGCACACACCCATAAGCACACACATACAATAAGACACACACACACAAACACACACTAGAATTATCACATGCACAAACTAGCATTATCACACACACACACACACACACACACACACACACACACACACACACACACACACACACACACACACACACACACACACACACACACACACACACACACACACACACACACACACACACACACACACACTTCCCGGCCTAACACTTAAGATAGCGGTCATTGAGCAAACTCATTCCAATCAGAGCCAATCAAGAAGAAGCATCTATCCCAAGCGACTTAACACAATTCAGACAGTCCTACATTGAAAGGGCACAGACACCTTAACGTACAAACAGTCCACCCAAGAGCATTGGGGATCGAACCCAGGGCCTTTTGGTTATCCTGGCCCTGGCACGTAAAGTAGTAATTCATGGATTCACGTAGCTGCCTCAGAAGGCCAGCAATGCCGCGTCTGCCCCTTTAAGGATCTTAATGGACGTGTGGCTCAGATGCGCCAAAATAATTGTTTGGTTCCGGTTTCCGACCGACCCTGTCAATTTATGTGCGACCCAAATTATTTTATGAGGTAAAAAAAAAAAAACTATATGCAAACTATAATTACGTTTTGGTACAGCACCTCTTCATTCTATACAAGGATGAGCAAATGTTCTCGCTTGTAAATGAAAACAAACCTACCTATCATTCGCTGCCACTGGAAAAAATAAAATAAATTCCCTACCTACCCATGACCTCAACTGACAACCAACAGGAACCAAGCTTTTTTTTTTAGGCCTGAGGACGGTGGAAGGCTTCGCAGTGAAGCCCCCTCCACCCCCGTCCTCACTCGACACCTCTCCGGGCTCCTGGGTTTAAACACGCCGAGACGCCAACTCTTTTGACACAAAGGGAGATTCTACAAGGGAGTGTTTGTCCACCTCCTGACGTCGTGCTTTTCAAAGTAAAAGTCCCCCATCTGCTGTTCAAACCTTTGCATTGGATGATTCCCCAAAGAAGGAATTATGACAAATTACACGATGCAAAATCCTAACATTTACCTTAACCAAACGCACTGCGAGGCAGTGCACAACACTAGAAAACTGTGTTGCTAAGCAACACATGAACACTGCATGTGTGCGCAAATTGTCAGTTAGTGCACTATATCAAAGGAAAGTTGAGTGAGTGTGTGTGTGTGTGTGTGTTTCTGTGTCTGTGTGTCAAGTATAAGCGGCTATGCGTTTAGGTTCAATAATAACCTGTAACCATTGACGTCATCTGCGAAAAGACACACACACACATACACACACACACACACACACACACTACAGCAGTTTAAAAGGAGTTTGTGTGTGCGTCTGTGCACTAGTGTGTGTTCTTGCAAGAGTAAGTATCCGTACAAACGTGTGTATGTGTGTGTCTGTGCATGCTCACATGTATGTATGTGCTTGTGTCCATAATATTGCGTGTGCTTCCACAAATATGTGCAAAAGCATGTGCTCTCGCAAGTGTGTGTCCGTACAAGTTTGTGTCCACACAAACATGCGAGTCCATACTAATGCGGATGGATGTGTTTGTATCCATAACATAGCGTGTGCGTACACACGTGTGTTTGCGTCAGTGAGCGTGCGTGCGTGCGTGCGTGCATTAGTGTGTGCTCTTGCAAGTGCGCGCCCATGCACACGTGAATGCATACGTTTGTATGCATAATAATGCGTTTGCGTTAACATGCGTGTTTGCGTGTGTGTGTGTGTGTGTGTGTGTGTGTGTGTGTGTGTGTGTGTGTGTGTGTGTGTGTGTGTGTACCTGAGTGTGGCGAGCGGTAGCGGAAGTCCTCCTTGGTGAGCAGGAGCAGGGCCTTGCCGTTCATCTGGAAGGAGGAGCTGGTGGTGGGCCGCAGGGCGAACTCCCGCTCCGCCCAGCGCAGCCACTGGGCCACGTCCTCCCGGCCCCAGAACACCGGCTGCAGCCCTGTGGGGGGGGGGGGGGGGGGGGGCACAGCGTCAGCCTCACGCACCGCTACTGAAGACTTGTACGGAAAACGGGTCGGGAACCCAAAAGGGGTTGGGAACCCCTTTTGGGTTCCCAAAACGGGTCGGGAACCCAAAAGGGGTCGGGACACCCAAAAGGGGCCGGGACACCCAAAAGGGATCGGGAACCCCTTTTGGGTTCCCAAAACGGGTCGGGAACCCAAAAGGGGTCGGGAACACAAAAGGGGTCGGGACACCCAAAAGGGGTCGGGAACCCCTTTTGGGTTTCCAAAACGGGTCGGGAACCCAAAAGGAGTCGGGAACACAAAAGGGGTCGGGACACCCAAAAGGGGCCGGGACACCCAAAAACGGTTCGGGAACCCAAAAAGGTGTCGGGAACCCAATAGGGGTCGGGACCCCCAAAAGGGGTCGGGACCCAGTAATGGGTCGGGAACCCAAAAGGGGACGGGACCCAATAAGGGTCAGGAACCAAAATAAAGTCGGGACAGCAAAATCGGTCAGGAACCAATAAACTGGTCGGGACTGCAAAACGGGTTGCAACGATCCGGTTGGGAATACTAACAATGCAAAGAACCCCCGCATCTGTGGGCCCTTCCTGTGTGCGGGGGTTCGATTCCCGCCACGGTGGATCCCGGGATGACTTGGGGGTCAGAACCCTCGTGGGGATGGATGGTCAAGAGCGTTGCTTCTCTAGCGTTCTGGGAACTAAAGCACGACGCTTTAACGATGCGCAGGGAGCGTGAACGGCGCCGGATCTGGTGGCGTTGTGTTTTCTTCGCATTACGACTATTGACAAGTCTATTTCGGACACCGAAACTTTCTAAACACAACATTTTACGTCTCTGCACCGACACGCCTGTGTACTTAGCAGTGAGGCGCATGCACACGTAAAGGTGTGATATTACGCCACCAGGTGTGAATGTGATTAGCCACTACAAAACCGTTTGAAAATCTGCCTTTTCCTGTGTTGAAGTGACATCACAAGTGGCCGTGTCCACCTAGATGTATGATGGATAGATATAAGCAACGTTTGCTACAGTCCACTGGGTAGGCTGGTAGACTGATCTATCCATCGTACATCTAGGTTTGGAGGGGAGGATTATGAAAGATGTCCCACACACGTACCCGTTAGTAGGATGTGTTGTTGGTTAGTCATCTTCTGTATGTGGATTTGGCTCAATGGATGAATGGTGAACTGAATTTCACCTCTTGGGATGATGGGTGAAAAATACAATCATGGCACTAAATCACATTCAAAAAAGTTATTCAACCTGGTGCTTTGTAATTACATATGCAATAATGTTTTTTCTGGCATGAATTTGTTATTTGTTTTTATCTAAAACAAAGCCATAATTCCATTTCATTACATCGTAAAGTACTATGAATAATTTCCCTGGATTTATGTAGCAAGGCAAGCTTATTGATAGTTCACTGTTCAAAGCAGAAAAACACTGGCTGTGCATGGACTACAAACACTGTGTGTGTGTGTGTGCGTGAACACGTGTGTGTGTGTGTGCATGTGTGTATGTGTGTGCGTGTGTGTGTGGACGCGCATGGGTTTTTCTTTTCTTTCCCCATCGATGTAGCCACATAAGGTAAACAGCAAAGAGTCATAAATATAAAGGCATTCATAGCTCAGGGAGGACAGGAAGAATGAAGAGGAAGCAGAGAGAGAGGGGAGAGAGGGGAGGGAGAGGGGAGAGAGAGAGAGAGGGTGAGAGGGGAGGGAGGGGAGAGAGAGAGAGAGGGTGAGAGGGGAGGGAGGGGAGAGAGAGAGAGGGGAGAGAGGGGAGGGAGAGGGGAGTGAGAGAGAGAGAGGGTGAGAGGGGAGGGAGAGGGGAGAGAGAGAGGGGAGGGAGAGAGGAGGAGAGGGGAGAGAGAGAGAGGGTGAGAGAGTGTGAGGGGAGAGAGAGAGAGAGAGGGGAGGGAGAGAGGGGGTGAGAGGGGAGGGAGGGGAGAGAGAGAGAGGGTGAGAGAGTGTGAGGGGAGAGAGAGAGGGTGAGAGGGGAGGGAGAGGGGAGAGAGAGAGGGGAGGGAGAGAGGGGAGGGAGGGGAGAGAGAGAGAGGGGGGAGGGAGAGAGGGGGAGATTACAGGCTATGACTAAAAGGGGCGTGGGGGAGGTGTCTTGGGTTGAATTTAGTGGGCTGTTAAACACGGGGGAGGGGGAGGGGAAGGGGGGGGCAGGAAGGAAGACGACAGGAAGGAGCGGAAGGGGGAAGGGGGGGGGGGGGAGGGGAGCTGCCGGTGGTGATAAGAGGGGAGGGAGGGAGGCAGGAAATGAGATGGAGGAGGGATGTTGTGGGGGGGGGGGGGGGGGGGGGGTGAGGCAGTAAAATGATATTGAGGAAGTGCGGATTACAGTTATATAAAAAAAGAATGTGTGTGTGTGTGTGTGTGTGTGTGTGTGTGTGTGTGTGTGTGTGTGTGTGTGTGTGTGTGTGTGTGTGTGTGTGTGTGTGTGTGTGTGTGTGTGTGTGTGCACGCGCGCGGAGTGAGAGAGAACACCTTGCAGGGGGAATATTGTGTCTCCCGTCTGTCAGTGAGGAAATCAATAGCAGAGCAGGACAGGCCTCAGGTGACGACTTGTGTGACCCCGCGGGGCCCTTTGCAGTTGTAATCATTCTCGGCAGGCGTCCCGAAGGACAGCCCCGGGGTCCTCGCATGTTAAATAAAAATAGGAACCCGGGTTGACAGATTTCTCTGGGCCGTCACCGTGGGAAACGCGGCAGAGAAACATCTGCACGGTCGAGCCCGAGCAGAAACACCGGAGGCCAAAGTCTCCACGCACACTGCCGGCGGTGATTGACGTCCGAAAACAAAAAGGCCGGGTTGAATCACGACTGGTATTCATGTGTTTACGTATGCGTGCGTGAGTGTATACACACTGTTTTTTCAGTTGCATGTTTTTTGACTTCGTGACATGAGACATAGTTTGTGATTTTGGGAACTTCGACGGCCCACGGGCGACCCTTAAACGCCACGAAACAACGCACAACACGTTGTGTTGTTCTTCCTTCCAGACCACTGGATCAGGGAGGAATGACAGGCCAAGTCTCGGTCGATGTGTTGAAATGGAAGTCATCAAGAATTCCGAGGATGTGTGTGTGTGTGTACGTGGGAGTGTGGGAATGCGTCCGCGTGTGTCTGTGTCTGCATGTGTGTGTGCGTGCCTGTGTGCGTCTGAGTGTGTGTGTGTGTGTGTGTGAGATCAGAGCTTCCCTTCCAGCTCATCGTCATTCCTGAGGTCTCACTTATCAACAACCCCCAAACACTTCCTCTTGTGAGTGCGACAACTGTTATCTTTGGCCGCCGCTGAGTGTCACACACACACACACACACACACACACACACACACACACACACACACACACACACACCCAAAAGCGCGCACACACATGCTTACAAGCTCACATGCATGCACACACAAACCAACGCACAAACTGCGGTTGCTCGCTCTCTCACTCTCTCTCTCTCTCTCTCTCTCTCTCTTCCCCCCCCTTTCTCTCTCCAAACAAACCTGCGGGCGATCAATACAAACAGCATAAACACAACAAACAAAAAGCTAATCTCTGAGCCTTAGAGTCGCTGCTCTCTCCCGTCCTGGCAGCGGGGTGGTCCCGTACCGGTCTCTCCGGGGCCTGGGGGAGCCCGGCCTGCCCCAGGACCATGCCCGCCCCAGGACGCAGTTCCCACGATGGCCACCGGACTGGAGAAGCCGTCCCGACCGGCCGGTGACCGCCCACGCTGCTGTGACGGGATGTTTGGCGGCTACGGAACCCACAGACTCATACATGGTTCCGACTGATTGCCCGAAAATTGAACTGTGTGTGCCAACGCATGGGTTAGCGTGGCCATACCGCCCACTCGACACACACACACACACACACACACACACACACACACACACACACACACACACACACACACACACACACACACACACACACACACACACACACACACACACACACACACACACACACACACACACCAGGATGTGACCAGGATTCTCTCTGATCAGCAACGTGAAGTACCGGTAAATCGGTCCTTCACAATAAAAGCGCCTGTCCGCGACACACGCCCCGTACCGCGCCGCCTCCTGATCCCCGTGACCGCCGCTAGCGGGGGGGCCATGCGTGCCTTCGTTGGTACTTCGGTGGCGTGCGTCCGGCTACGGCGCCACCGATGGGCGTCCGGGCGGTCGGGCACGGCGGTATCGCTGCTCACTCCCGCTCGCTTTCTGCCTCCCTCTCGCTTTCTCTCCCTCCCCCGAGCAAAGAAGTAGTTCTCTGCCAAACTCCCCCCCCCTTGGACTTCGGAGATCCGGCCCCGGACGGAACTGGCCATCTGTCCTGGCCCGGCAGAGGAAGGAACGAGAGGAGGAGGGGGGGGGGGGGGGGGGGTGGGGAGGGAGAAGAGCTCCAAACAAACGTGTCCCACAACACACTTTTGGCAGGAAGTAATCCAGCGTGGGCTTTTTGGTCTCAGCAACAGGAAACTTCCTGCGTTAGCTTCGAGGGGTGTGTGGGGGGTGTGTGTCTATGTGCCTGTGTGTGTGTGTGTGTGTGTGCGTACAGAACACAGAGGGGGGATGGGGGGGGGGCGAGAGCGAGAGAGAGAGAAGGAGGATCTGTTCTGAGACATTTGAGCCCTGAAGGGTAGCAGTGTGAAAGTGAAGACAAGGGAAGATCATAGAAAAGCAGACAAAGATCGGTCCGAAAGAGAAAGACATGTTTGGAGAAAAGGTGAAATTTATTCATCACCTCACTGTTGAACTCATCTCCCATCTGCCAAAAAACAGGATCTTTTCACGCGTGTGTAGCGGGCGAGGGTTTATGGTTTTTGAGTCTTTATTTTATTACTAGGTTGGCAACATTTCTCTCATCGATTCGTGTCTTCATTCAAGGCGGCTCGGGTTTGCTACGTGTGCGCACGTACGTACGTACGTACGTACGTACGTAGGTACGTGCGTGGGCTTGCAGAGTGTATGTCTAAACCATAGACTGCTAATCCTCTCTGATGACACAATTTTCCCGGTGGTTTCTCAGACCCCTGCCTTGTTCCTGTCTATCTGGCACTCTCCCTCTAACACACTCTCACACACGCACTAACGCACGCACGCACGCACGCACACACACAGTAAAGTGTTGCCAGGGCAACCCACAAGCACTGGAGATGAATGGAGGAGAGAGGAGAGGATGAGATCATTGGTATCTTGTTTCCTTGTTGGGCTACATTACAGAAGTCCACAACTTCCCATTCTCTGCCTGGTATGGGGGGGGGGGGGGGGAAGTTAGGGGGGAGTCACTGACCAGCATTGACATCTGACCGTCACGATGACGCACACGTGGAAATTACCGCCTTTAGGTTAACGTTGTGAAGGAATAATTTTTGATTAGTTTTTATCTTAATCTTTCGGTGTGTTCTTATCGGAATTTGTTGTGTGTGAGACGCATTCGTTTTCACACGTCAAACGTTTAAATACGCCGAAACACACAAACACACACACACACACAACGTCGTGGTTCAACAAGCTATAATACCACCACAGCAGAACAGAAGACGCTGAAGGTGTATTTCTCCGTCAGTAACAGGAAGCGCTTTTCCCTTCTCCATTCAGCCGCTGCTTTTCATCAACGCTGACGAACAGAAGCGTCACGCACCCTCGCCCTTTATTGTCTTCCCGCCGCAAACCAACCCGACAGAGAAGCTGCCCAAGGCCACTGCGCTGAGTTGGTGTGTCCTTCCTCGCAGCGGCAGTGTTCTCTCTCTCTCTGTGTATCTCCCTGCCTCTATCTTGCTCAACAGGTGTGCTAGGGAGTAGTAGGACGTGGTGGTGGAGGATAAGAGCTTGCCGTGACCTCCGTCCACCCCGACTGAAGAAAGGAGGTGTGTGTGTGGGGGGGGGGAAGGGGGGGGGGGGGCTGGTGTGAGGTTCCTGCCTCCAGGCTGTTAGTCTTCCTTTCTCTCTCTCGCCCTCCCTCCCTTTCTCTCTTCTTCCTCTTTCCTCCTGTTCTCGCACAACCGCTCCCAGGTGGGTGCGGCTGAACAGGACACACACACACACACACAGACACACACACACACACCTCCTCCTCATTTCCTCAACAAGTCTGTGCACGTGGCCCTCCCCCCCAACAGCCAGTCAAAACAAACATTCAACCAGACCGCCAATCAAAAGGGCCTCTTGTATTTGCTTCGAACGGGAAAGCTGCTCAACCTGTTTCTACGAGGGGGGGGGGGAGTGTTGAGGGTGTTGATCGCCCTCGGTAGGGATGTGAGGGAGCTAGGCTCGATCTTGTTCACGGCGAGTTCCTGGATCCTGATGGCCGACCGCGACGCTGCGGTCGTTTCCTCTTTGTTCGTCCGCGTGCCGCCGTAGCGAGGAGGAGAAGGGAAGAGGAGAGAGGAGGAGCAACGAGGAGGAGAGAGGAGCAGAGAGGAGGAGAGAGGAGGAGCAACGAGGAGCAGAGAGGAGGAGAGGAGCAGAGAGGAGGAGAGAGGAGCAGAGAGGAGCAGAGAGGCGAGAGGAGGAGAGAGGCGAGAGGAGGAGAGAGGAGGAGCAACGAGGAGGAGAGAGGAGCAGAGAGGAGGAGAGAGGAGGAGAGAGGAGGAGAGAGGAGAGAGGAGGAGAGAGGGGGAGGAGGCGAGAGCAGAGAGGAGCAGAGAGGAGGAGAGAGGAGGAGAGAGGAGCAGCAGCGAGGAGGAGAGAGGAGAGAGAGAGGGGGAGGAGAAGCAGGGAGGAGGAGCAGAGAGGAGCAGGGAGGAGCAATGAAAAGGAGAAGGAGCGAGGAGCAGGGGCCGCGAGGAGGAGGAGAAGAAGGGAGGAGGAGCGAGCAGCAGCGACGCACCTCCAAGAGGCTTGGAGAGCGCGTCTCTATGCGGCTTCGCCGTCGCAGCCAGAGTGAAGACACGCTTGTTGTTATCACAGCACATCAAATAACGCACACATTACCGTGAACGTGGAGGGGGGGGGGGGGGAGGGGGGGGGGGGGGGGGGGGGGAGAGGCGAGACGTTGTGGCGGTGGCGGTGGCCACGCCCACTCCCTCCCGCTCCGCGAGGAAATTGTAATCCCTCGTTATCGGCCGCGGTTGCAATCTTAAAGTCACTGAAAGCTGCCCAGAGTCGACATCACGACTCACCGCCGCCCCCGTGGATCCAGAGATATCTTTTAACTGGTCTGTTTGGGCACACTCACCCAGGGCTCTCATTAAACCCCCCAGTCAGACGAGGAGATATGCAATTGATTATTTTTCTTTGTAGCTAGAATACTATAAATAAGTGTCATGTCAGTGTGTGGTGCCAGTTTGTGCGTAGAAATGCTTAAGGAACACACAGACGCAGAAGCGAGCACAAACACACACACACGCGCACGCATACACATACACATACACACACACACCAGTGCCATGTGGAGTGTGTTGCAAACAGGAAAACGCGGTGGGGGCACCGTGGGGGGTGGCAGAGTCGTTGCCATGCGAGAACAGTTTCCCTTTCAGCACACACACATTTATTCAGGAAGTGCCGTCTGCCCACTCAGGAAATTCCTGAGGACAAGAGCTGCTTCCAGGGGAAGGAAGTGTGTACCCCCCCCCCCACACACACACACAACCGCCTCCACACACACACACACACACACACACACACACACACACACACACACACACACACACACACACACACACACACACACACACACACACACACACACACACACACACACACACACACACACACACACACAGGCATTAACAGATGCATGAAGCCCCCTCACTTAAACATGCATGCTTGCTTGTGTACATATGCAGACCCACACCAGAATTGCAGAAAGACCTATCTGTCAACAAGGTTGAACATTCACGTCAACATCATTTTGCGTGTGTGTGTGTGTATATGTGTATGCGCGCGTGTGCGTGTGCGTGTGCGTGTGCGTGTGTGTGTATATGTGTATGCGTGTGTGTGTGTGTCCCAGCTGGGTGTTCGCCAAGCATGCCTGTATGAGTGGGTGGATGAGTAATGCGTGTGTGTGTGTGTCTTATCTTTTGTGCACAGTGTGTTCTCGCCCTGTGGTCGCTCATCCCCGCAAGCGGGTGGACGCACACCGTCACAGAATCAACCCCCAACACAAACAAACCAACACAGAGACGCCCCAGTCACACACACACACACACACACACACACACACACACACACACACACACACACACACACACACACACACACACACACACACACACACACACACACACACACACACACACACGTCGCCCCTCTGCCCCCTCAGCGTCGTGCCACGGCTGCTTGAGCCTTAAGCATCCATCGCCATGGCGACGATAACCACGACGACCTCCGCCTGTTTGACCGGGCCCTACGGCCACTCGTCAGAAAGTGGGGGGGGGGAATGACGAGGCGAGAGGAATACAACAATATCAGATCTCGGCAGGTCGCTAGTCCGATGCCCGGCTCCTCCTCGCCGAGTACCGGGGTCGTCCCTGGTCGAGACGCCTCACCCTGACTGATCCTGACGATCTGTTTATCGACTTGCTTGGCTGACACCCCCGTCGGTGTGTGAATGAATGTGTTTCATGAATTGGTGAATGTGAGGCAGCATTTGAAAGCGCTTTGAGTGGCCGCTGGTTGGAGAAGCGCTGAATAAATGTAGTCCACTTGCCCATTCCTCACATTCTCAGCTGGGTACCATTCTCAATACACAGGAGAGATTTAGTGACCGCAGCCTTTACTTCTTGGGATTGTTCAGGGGAAAAAGGCCCGTTTCTCGGGCTGACGTGCCTCCGACACGGTCGCGTCCGGTCGGGGGTTAAGTGTCCGGTGAGCGTCAGGGGGTTAATAAAAAGGAGAAGAAGAAGAAGCAGGACCGATCCCGCCCCCCGGTGGCGTTCTCCAAGAGTGAGAAGCAAGCGGGGCGACTCTTCCGATCTAATCTCCACTTCCTGCTCAGGAAATGGAGAAGGAGGATTTCTGCCCACACTGCAATTTCCTCCCCTCTCACTCACTCCCCGTTTTTTTCCTTCTCCTCAGTCTTCTTTGCTTCCTTCCCTTCCCTTCTTTTCCCCGCGGGACTAAAAAAGAAAAAGGGAGAAAAAAAAAAAAAGAGAAGCCCTCCCTTTGAATGCGAGCTTAATAGACGCCCGTGTGTGCGCGCCTCCACGCATCTGCCTCCGTCGACGGGCGGACGAGGAAGAGAGAGGGGGGGTTCTGTGCGGCGGCTTGGACGCCGAAGAAAGGGAAGTCGGGGAGGACGGCAAAACAAGATAGGGAAGATAAATAAACCCAAAGTCCAAACCGTTCTGGAGAGCGAGAGCGGGGCGAGCGAGCGGTTAAGGAAGTCCGTGCAGGCGGGGAGTCAGGGCGAGGGGGGGGGGGGTTTGGGGGGGGTGGGGGGGGGAGAGACGGGGAGGCCGTCAGTCAGGGAACTTGGCAGGGACACAAACAGAAACGCAGACCTGTTGAGACCTCTTCCTTTTTTCGGTTACAATACAAAAGAGGAAGTAGAACACAGAGGAGCCGGCCGGGTGGGGGGTTGGGTGGGGGGGGGGGGGGTGTTTCCTGTGCACTGACCACATGGCCAATGGCAAGAGACGTCGCAGAACTCGGAACTCGAGGTCGAGCGCTAACGGGGCCCGGCCGCGGGCTGTAGCGGTGACAGCAGCAGCAGCGGGTTAGCGGGTTAAATATTGATAGCTCCATTGATAAAGCAGAGCCAAGGTTCTCGGTAAACACGGCGGACCCCGTCCTGGCTCGGAGCCAGCCACGCCCGCCCCTCTGATTGGCCTAGGGATGGGCGGAGGTAATAACCGGTCATGGGCCGCGCGAAGAGCCCCACGCAAGCGGGAGTCAGCAAGCTTGGCTCCGCTTCAAAGTCGGGCCCCGGGGGTGTTGACTTTTCAACCGACGTCCGCCCGGCTTAGCTTTCGCCTTTCTTTAGGTCACGCTAACAAACAGCCCCTCTGCTAGAGGTAGCAGACACAGGTGTACATTTACCTGGGGCAAAACCACACCTTGATAACACGCAGACAGCTGGGGGACGTAAGGCCCTCGCTCTATCTCCACGCCTCTCTCTACCTCTACCCCTCCCACGCTCTACTTCTCTCTCTCTCTCTCAATGCACATTATGCTCCCGTTGGGACCCTCCCACTGTTGGGATCCTTTCACTGTTGGGATCCTCCCACTGTTGGGATCCTTTCACTGTTGGGATCCTCCCACTGTTGGGATCCTCCCACTGTTGGGATCCTTCCACTGTTGGGATCCTTCCACTGTTGGGATCCTCCCACTGTTGGGATCCTCCCACTGTTGGGATCCTTCCACTGTTGGGATCCATTTTTCTGGATTTTGCCTGTAGGGCTTCCATTGGCGTGCATCAGAATGCATCATGGGATTTTGAGTTGCAAATACCCGGCACATTTTGAGGACTCATAATATACCGTAAAAGTGTTATTTTTTCAACCTCTACCAAGTTTCAAACAAGACAATGCCAGCCCATTACAAACAATAATTTTACGGTTAATTACTAAACAATGACAAAAATAAACCTGACCACCAATAAAAAAAAAGCTAACAAAATGGAGGCGGCCGTTGCGTCGTGACGCCGCGAAGTACCAGTCCTACACTGCCTCTTTACTGCGGCGATGCGGCCCGGGTCCAGTGACTGTGGGCCAGCCGTGGAGGAGCTGAACTACTGTACAAACACAGGCCAGCGTCAACGACCCCAGGATATGGTTGAACACCTCCGCAGTCCAGAGGCAACGCATGACCAGTCCACTGCCGGTGTTGTGTTAATATTCAACCAACTGTGTGTGTGTGTGTGTGTGTGTGTGTGTGTGTGTGTGTGTGTGTGTGTGTGTGTGTGTGTGTGTGTGTGTGTGTGTGTGTGTGTGTGTGTGTGTGTGTGTGTGTGCTAATGTTGACAGCCTCTCGCTGGCGTGTGTGTGCTCCGTCCCCCCATTGGTTCTCATCAAGGTTTTATTTTTAGTGCGTGCAGAGTTTAGGGATTGCTGACGTCATTCTGAACAACACAAAACCAACAGTTTCTCCTTCTCTCCTTGAAACACACCAATCCATGCATGGACCCAGGGGGCGCCTCTCACCGCTGGACTGGGTGTGTGCTTGTGTGTATCAGCAGGTGTGTGTGTGTGTGTGTGTGTGTGTTAGCATGGTCGCGTGTGCGTCTGTGTCAGTGTGCACGTACGTGTGTGTGTGCGCGTTTGTGTCAGCGTGTACATATGTGTCAGCAAGAAAGTGTCTGCGTACGTGCGTGCGTGTGTTTGCACATTTGTCGTCGTGTACAAGCGCGTGTGTATGTGTGTGTGTGTGTGTGTCAGCATGTACGTGTGTGTCAGCATTCAAGAGTGTGTGTCAGTATGTACATGTGCGTGTGTTTCAACCTCTGTATGCGCGAGTACGCGCGCGTGTGTGTGTGTGTGTTCGCAGCTACATGTGTGCTTGCGTGTACATCCATGCGCGTGTGTGCGTACGTGTGTGTGTGTGTATGTGCGTGTGTGTGGGCGGCGCAGGTGCGCTGGACTCACGCAGGTGGGTGGGCAGCCGGGTGGGGTCCTCCTCCATGCGGCCGGTGGGCCGGGCGGCGGGGGCATGGACGGGGGAGGAGGTGGAGTTGGGCTGGGGGCTGGCCGACGGACTGAAAGAGCTTCTCTCCTGCTGCGGACACACACAGGGGACACGGGGCATGCCTCACTAGGATCCACCACACACTAACACACACACACCATCATCGTCTTCTTCATTATCATCGTCGTCGTCATCATGAGGGCAGGATGGTGGAAAGGGGGCGACGGGAGCTCAAGAGGAAGAGCGGGTTGGCTGGTAACCAGAAGGTTGCTAGTTCGATCCCCGGCTCCTCCAAGCTGAGCGTTGAGGGGTGCCTGAGCAAGCCCCCCCTCACCCTGACTGCTCCTGACCAGCTGGCTGTCACCCTGCGTGGTTGACTCCACCGTCGGTGTGTGAATGTGTTAGTGAATGGTAATAAATCGCCTTGAATTAAAGCATCTGCAAAATCCCCAAATTGTTAATCATCATCGTGGGGGCAGGCTGGTGGAAAGGTTCTGGGTTCGATCCCCGTGTCGGTGGTTTAAGGTGTAGACGTTCTTGAGAAGATACTGGTTTTCTCTGACATGTGTCTCAGTGCACTGCAGGTCACTTTGATTAAGCATCTGCTGGTCATGATAGTATGAGTACAAGTTAGGCTTTAATGCCGTATTGACATAGTGTGTGTGTGTGTGTGTGTGTGTGTGTGTGGTCACAATACGGCATGACCTTAACTGAGTGGAGTTAGACATATTCTATTCAACAGCTCTACACACACACACACACACACACACACACACACCAGTGTGATGACTTTGGCTACTCACACTTCATCTTAAATCACTCACATAACAATCAGTGATTAATCTACTGTATTTCGGGCATCATCTGAATTTTAATTTTCTGCTGTTCAAAACCAGTCGTTCACACACTACAGGAACGACCTGGTTCCTATATGTCACTTTCACTTCAGAAGAGAAAGTGCCATATTGAATTTGACAACACAATTTTCTTCCAATGCCTAGCCAAACTTGGGGCACTTTAAATTTGAAGGTGGCATCAATGTTTATAAGATGACGTAGTAGAAGGGATTTCAGCACACGATTTGGAATAAATGTTGCATGGGTGAAGTGACCCACCATGCAACAATACAAACAAAAACCCTGTGATCGTTCATGTTATGTGTGGATCCAAATCAATAACACTAAAAACCTTTCCCAAACGGCCCCATAAAAAGTCCACCACATCAATAACTAATGTTGATTTGCACAATCAACACATTTACTCCTTGGTTTTAAACGCACACCACCGCGGATCATGATTTGATTATCCATGTTATTCAAATGCAGGCTTTTACAATCGTTTTATTTAGTTTCCCTTTGGAAGGCAACCCCACAAACCCGTCTCAGATGATCTATTCCCGGGAGACATCTATCCTGCTGCTATGGATCATCTCAATGATCGTGATCAGATCACGTCCAACGTGTGGGCGACGCGAAGCCGCACAGCGGGGGATCCGCCACCTTCACCCCGCAGCGAAACGAGTCCGAAACGAGCCCGAGCAACAGATGACAAACAACATATGTGATCAATCCATGAAGTCAAGTGGTCTGGACGGGTCTCTGCTTCAAACACACATCGGACGATCGGATTCAAACGCACTACCTTGGTCGTGATCGAGGAGGATTCGGACATCATCTCCCGTGAAGTTGTGCTCCTCCACTTCGGGTTTTTACGCTTTCCCGTCTTATCCGAAAAAAAACAACCCCCCTGGCCCGCCGACCCCCGGCTCAACAGCAGGCAGTGGGTCTGCTTCACCTCGGAATAAAAGTTATCTCTACTTCACCATCACCCGATCTTGTACAAACTTCTTTTGTTTCCCTGCGTTGGTCGCCGTGTTGTCGGCCCTACATCTCGGCAGCGCGCTGGTTAATCCCTTCCTGGAAGATCGGAGTGAACGACGGACATCTCGCCGAGCTCATTGATTTGGATGTGTAAACGGCGAAATGACGTGAGTTCCCAGCATCGAGCCTTGCCCCCTTAAAGGGAAACCCGAAGCAGGAAACCGCTGATCGTGTTGCACGGCAGCAGCGCTGCTGTGCAGCGGTCGTACGGCGCAACAGCGACCTCTGCGGCCGCTGGGGGTACTGCAGCCACCGGGAGCGCCTTAATCTCACCGTGATGGGTTGTTGTTGCCGAACAGAGAAATCAGTTTCACACACTGTGTTGAATATGCACTTTGTTAGACGATGGATAGAAAGATTGATGACAGCATTTAACATAGATGGGTAGAAAGAACGATTTATATTTATCGTAGATAGAAAGATTGATATATGTATCGAAGATAGATAGAGAGAAATATATACTGTATACATCATAGATAGCTAGATGGATATATTGCTAGATCATTATAGTCTTTGTCTAGTATTCATTTATTTTATTCAGATGCTCTTCACTTTAAATAATAAACAACTTTAATAGCTGAAGTGGAAATAAAAGGTGCAACAATTTTTTCTGCAGAAACACAAGCAGACCACCGGTCCCAGCCCGGCACAGACCCCCTGGAGGCGGGCCCTAGAGTCCACCTGTCAGTCACAACTACATCCTGTCCAGACAGGATGAAGCACCAAATAATGTCTGCATATTTTATTTTGCGTTTACATTACTACCTCTGTTATTGTATATCATATTGTTGTGTATTGTATTGTTAGAGTTGTATATTTGCAGTATTTTGTTATTCTTATTGTAAGTGCATATTTTTTATTTTCTAACATCCTTTCTGCCCTAATTATTGATCCAGGAAGAATAAAGTGCATCATCTTGTCTTCCCCCTGGGGAGGCCAGCTAATCAGGTGCGTCGGTCTCAGCTCATCTCCATTCACACCAGAGCCTGATACACCACCCCTCCGATCAGTGTGAAGCTCCGACCATACAACCTGCACTGCTGTGTGTGAGTGAGTGAGTGAGTGAGTGAGTGAGTGAGTGAGTGAGTGAGTGAGTGAGTGAGTGAGTGAGTGAGTGAGTGAGTGAGTGAGTGAGTGAGTGAGTGAGTGAGTGAGTGAGTGAGTGAGTGAGTGAGCGATGAAACTGCGTCCAGGCAGGGTTCTAGTCCAGAGGCTGGCCAAACGATGCTGTCACAACGAACCCTCGGACAGAACCGCGCTTGACACCGTGACAGACAGTGGAAGAGACTGTACAACTCCAACACAGACCCTTTCCACAGAGACGCCATCATAGTCTTTAGTATTCCCCAAATCTCAGGTAGACTAAATTAAACTTTCCTCAACAAGCAATCGCAAGTCTAGTGTCAGTGCCTGGGTACACAAGAGCTGCTGACCCCTATAGTAGCTCTACTCTGCTTAGTGACCGTCTTTATCCTCTGTGAAAAGGGGCTATTCTAGTTCGGGTATTACCCCTGTGTGTGTGAGAGGGTGTATCAGGGTGTCAGATTCCCACTGTAACTCAATCTCCCAGCACATGAAGGGAAGTGCCCGGTCAACATCCAACGCCTTTCTGCAGAGGTTAGTTTGTGTTACAATAGTGTTGTAACGAAAGAATCCCGCCATCAACGTCTTTGCACTGAATTTGTGCCCTCCCTCATTTTAATTATTTACATATTCGTTAGAATTCCAGTTAAAGGAAAAATCCGGTGTAAAATGGATTTGGGATATGTTTGGTATGATAACGAGTTGGAATGTTCGTTTTCGAGCAAAAAAGGCGCATATAGACGCATTCTTCAGTTGGCTGTTTTTAGCCGATTCAATCAAAACGCTATAAACTTGGAACAATAGGGGCATGCGTTATGGTAAAAACTAAATCGCTATTTTAAACCACTTATAGGCTAGAAGTAGCCCGAAATTTATTTAGTGGTATAATAAGGGTCTTAACATATAAAACGAGGCATTGATAACTTTGTAAGTCTACAGATTCTTTATTAAAAAAGGACATTTTATACACCATCAGTAGCCTAGTTCACCCGTCAACGCCATCTTGTTTTAAGACTCGATAACTAGATTGACGAACACAGAGATTGTGCCATCTGTCAACAACACACAAGCTCTGTGTTCGCCAATCTACTTATCGCGTCTTAAAAACAAGATGGCGTCGATAGGTGACCTAGTGGTGGATTTAATGATTTGTTTCCGTGACCCAGTTCGCGT
Source organism: Gadus chalcogrammus (assembly GCF_026213295.1). Lineage (NCBI taxonomy): Eukaryota > Metazoa > Chordata > Actinopteri > Gadiformes > Gadidae > Gadus > Gadus chalcogrammus. The sequence continues at coordinate 3,914,560 of NC_079415.1, read as the reverse complement.
GATTCAGTTCGCCAAGAGGAGTCGTTTGCGAATCGTTCATTCGTTTGTTCGTTCGGTCAAGTTTCCGGTAGCACTAACTCCACTGAGTCTGACTGACTCAGCTGAGAACCGTGCAATGGCTTCAATTCCATGATGCGATTTACCGCTACCGGAAACCAGGCTGAACGAACAAACAATGCGCGAACGACTCCTCCCAGTTTGGTCGAGTTTCCGGTGAATCGATTCACCGGAAACTCTATGGAGGAGTCGTTAGCGAATCAACCTAGTTTCCGGTAGCGGTGAATTGCATCATGCAATGCACGCCATTGCACGGTTCTCAGGTGAGTCAGTCAGACTCAGTGGAGTAAGTGCTACCGGAAAATCGTTCGTTCGTTCAGTCGAGTTTCCGGTGAATCTAATGGTGAACGAGACGAACGAGAGAAATGAACCGGTTCGATTTTTGTTCTCATGTTTCCCAAAGCCTGTGTTTTGAAACTTGTGTGTTGGTATACTACTGATTGACCTCACCATAGCCTACTTTATCCTGTTGTTGTGGATTGTACAGTGAGGCATTTATTTGTGCAGACAGTGATATCGTTCTTTCATCTTTTCTATTAATACATTTTAAATTAATTTTATTGTATGACAATGTTTATATGTGAAGCACTTTGAGTCTGCCTTGTGTATGAAAAGTGCTAATAAAGTTGCCTTGCCTTGCTTTGCCTTTCACATGGTTTTATATGCTATTTTGTATAGATTTATACAATTAACACTAATAAGTGATGATAGGGCTATGATGTTTGTCCATGTATCTGTAAATTAAGAAACGGGAAAATAAAGTAATAAGTAGTGAAGTTGCTTTTCAAAAGTCAGTAACTCGTTAAGTAATCTCATTACAATTTACAGAAGTAACTAGTAATAAGTAACTAATTACTTTTTTTGAGTAACTACCCCAACACTGATCATACCAAACATATCCCACATCCATTTTACACCGGATTTGTCCTTTAAGCAACGACATCGTTAATTTCAGCAAATCAAAACGAGCACCCTTTCCCCCCCTCCTCGCTCCGTCCACAGGTGTGATTCGTGCGAAGACGGACGTTTCTATGGCAACCGCTAGTCGGTGGCGTGCGTCTGGACATAATAATAATAAAATACATTTAATTTAGAGGCGCCTTTCAAGACACCCAAGGTCACCTTACAGAGCATATAGTCATCATAAATCGTTTAAAAAACAAGACATTGTGGAAAAAAATAAAAAATAAAATAAATAAAAATAAATAAGTAAATATAAAAAATAAATAAAACCAAAACAAGACAAAACAAAACAAACAAACAATCAAAACAGTGATCAATTAGACGTTGTGTGCGAGTTTGAACAGGTGAGTTTTGAGTTGTGACTTGAAGGTTGTAATGGTGTCTGACTGTTTTATGTGTGGGGGGAGGGAGTTCCAGAGCCTGGGTGCTGAACAGCTGAATGACCGGACGTGCACAGGGGGATTGCTCAGGTTGCTTGGGCAACTGCCCATATGCCCTCCTTGACTCAGGTTGCCCTTCCGAGGAAATATTATTTTTTATTTTTTATTTATTTTTTATAATTTAATGGATGCAGAATTTCATGTAGGCCTAGATAAAAAAAATCGCCACTCGAAACATTTCATAAAGTAAGCGTAGCCTCATTCAATTCCGTTCGGGCACTGAGAGTGAAAGTCAGTAGGGGGAGGGCAAACTCTGACGCGCGGCAATAGCCGCTTTTGCCGCCTCCCCTCTGCCGCCCTTCCCTCATTGAAATGAATGGGGACGGCGAGTTGCCGCGCGGCGTGTGAAAGTTAGCTGCAGCGCTGCACGCGACCGGAACACCGGCACCTGTGAGATGACTGCCTTGATGTTGTCGGAAAAGGTGAATTTGAGATGTATAACAAACAAACAATCATCATCACGTTTTATGAAATGAATTACAATCTTCATAAATCCAGGCTCAGTTTGCCACGTAACGTTTTGCCTAAATAATCAGACAGCTAGCTAGCTTGCAGACAAGCAGCCCGTTATCACATAGTCTACACATTTTTTGGTAGGCAAACTATGCTACATGTCTGCTGATAGTTAGTTTCTAACATTTCGTTTTAACAAGAAGAATAAAAGATGGAAGTAATGCATCACATAAATTCTTTCATTCAAAATGGTTCATGCCTAAATCTTATCACTATTTTGGGTATTGTTTGTTATTGTTAAGTGAAGCCGAAATGCCCAGTGAAAAGAGGAGAATTCAGGAGAGAGAGAGACAACTAAAGGAGGCAGCAAAGAGGAGCACATCACTACCCTGTCCGAAATCCGAAATCAGTGTGGTCAAGAGCGGCTGTCTGACCTCCTCCTGCTATCCATAGAGAAGGACATACCAATCGACAAAGAAGAGGTTCTGCAGGCTTCTCTTTTGAAGCTTTGCATTTTTAATATGTCAATTTGGAGAAACTTATCAGTGACTTGATAGGATGTTGTTTAATTATGTTTGTGTTCATGTTATGTTCTTCTTCTTCAAGTCATGTTTTTCTGCATTATCGTTAGTAGTAGTTATTTCAGTGTTTTGCTTATTTGTATTAATATATTAATGAAGACCCTTTTATTCTCAGTCCTTCATATAGCCTGTCAGAGCAACTGCCCCTCAAAATTCCTGTGCACGTCCCTGCCGGGCACCCATTGTAGTGAGTCGAGATGTGGGGATACATAGTAGTCCAGCAGAGGTTGAGCGGAGGGAGCGGGAGGGTGTGTATTCTTGGAGGAGGTCGCAGAGATAACTGGGGGCTAGGTTGTGGAGAGCTTTGTAGGTGAGGAGTAGGGTTTTGTATTGGATGCGGTAGTGTACTGGGAGCCAGTGAAATTGGATGAGGACAGGGGTGATGTGGTCAGATGATTTGGTGCGGGTGATGATCCGGGCGGCTGAGTTCTGAATGATCTGTTGATGAGTTTGGTGGGGAGTCCGGTGAGGAGGGCGTTGCAGTAGGCCTAGTCTATGCGTGATGTGACAAATGAGTGAACTAGGATTTCAGTGCTGGATTGGGTCAGTGATGGGCGGAGTCTGGCGATGTTGCGGAGGTGGAAGAATGCAGATACTCTCCACATACTCCATACCATCTAAGAACTCTCATCCGAACCTCACTGACCAGTAGGGCGTGACGTGTCCACCCCCATCTGGAGACACATGCTGGGCTACACCGCCCCTTCGGGATCTGTGCAGCCACGGAGCGGGGGAAGCGAGCAGGGAAAGATTATCGCTGACCCTTGCACCTTCACGGTGGCCCACATTTCCCGACTCGTCCTCTGAAGGGCGTGATGCGTCTCCGCCACCAGAGGGCGCCAGAGCACTGTACCGCCCATAGACGCGTCGGCCTCAGAGTTGTTACCCGTCAAGAAAGTTAAAATAGCAACACAAAAGGAAATAACGGGATGTATGATATTCATAAACCAGTAGACCTACAACTTATCTATGGGTTGTGTTAGCAAAGGGGTTTGTGCAGCCTAATTGTGCTTTATGTCTTTATTGTATTAGCCTACTACAATTGATAACAAAGAAAAATAATAGAAATGAACCAATTAATCGATAGCTAATTAATATGATCTAAAACAGCCTGTTATAAAATAATGTTAAGAAACCCGAGGAAGTCCGGTGCTGTTTCGTTTACAGCATGTTATTAGGTTTCGTTTTCCAATCGTAAGAACAGGAAACTCATGCCGAATGCATGAATAGCCGCGACCAACCAAGTCCAAACTTCAAAGCCGTGTTCAACTTGGAGTGAGAGGCCAGTGAATAGGCTACAGGGCGTTGAAATGGAATCGGCGATAGTCAAATATCTCTGTGGGAACCTCGGATCCACAAACAGGGATGAACTGGTGGCCAACTGTGTGTTTGGTGACGCCTCGACGGTGAACGAGATCATCAGCAACCGAGACCGGTTCGCCAACGCGCATTATAATGGAGAGAAGCTTCTGATCGCCAAGACGGCTCTCCGACTGTGCAGAAGGCTGGTGTGCGCTGGACCTGGATGCAGCAGTTTACATCTCTGTAAAACATACCTGTACGGCGAGTGCCAGTTTCCTGGAAGGTGAGGGCCGATTTACTATCATGCATGGTGCACCAATGGGCCCTAAATGTTGTATTTATTTTGAATCACTTACCGAGCGTTAAAACACTCCCGTAGAGTGAGAAACCTTGACCTGCAGTTCATTTCTCTATCTATCTATCTATCTATCTATCTATCTATCTATCTATCTATCTATCTATCTATCTATCTATCTATCTATCTATCTATCTATCTATCTATCTATCTATCTATCTATCTATCTATCTATAGATATAGATATAGATATATCTATATCTATATCTATCTATTATATATATATATATATATATATATATATATATATATATATATATATATATATATATATATATATATATATCTATATCTATATCTATATATATCTATATATATATCTATATATAACATACAGTGTGGTGGACCCCCGTTGACGTTGCCCAGTGGAGTTAAAGGTGCTCTATGTGAGATTAAAGGGGTACCATCACATGTGATTTGTAATTGTGTTATTCTTCGGCTTCTCGTGAGGGGAACGACTATCATCTCGTGGTATGCGTTCCTTGAACACGTGATGTTTTCCAAATGCGTGCGACACCCTGACCGTTTTCTGCGGACGTCCCCCCCCCCCCCCCCCCCCCCCCTACAGGCAGGCCAGGTGTTCTTTCTCCCACGACCTCCACTCCGAACACAACGCCGGACTTATGAGAACACACGGCTTGGAAGATCTGGACAAGAAGGAGATATGTGTGTTGCTGCTGCAGAACGACATGGACCTGCTCCCCTCTGTAAGTTTTATTTTTTTTTGCCATATTTTAAGAAGGCAACATATAGATGTTGATGTGATTCTGTTGCTCAAAATACACTTTCACTTTAATTTTGTGAGCGACCATTACCAATAGTTAAATATTTTTTTATTTTAGAATACAAATTTAATTCCAAAATAGAAATTGAATTCCGATTTTTTTTTAATTACTTGAAATGTCTTTATATAATATATATATATTTTTAACTATGTAGATCACCATTGCTCTGCCGTGCGAATATCCCTGTCCTGTATGATGATCTTCAAAACACCCCCTCTCCATCCCGACAGGTGTGCTTCGACTACAACAACACCGGATGCCAGGAGGGCTGCAAAAGGATCCACATCTGTGATAACTACCTGCGTCGTAACTGCTGCTGCTCGCTGGCCCACGACTTCTACGAGCCGCAGCCCTTCGAGGTGCTGCAGAAGAGCCGCATCCCCAACGACCTCATGGCGGCCATGAAGCCGCTGTACATCAACAAGAAGGTCCTGAGTGGCATCGAGCACAAGGCCAAGAAGGCCGGACAGACCAATCAGGTCCCTGGGACCGGTGGTGGTGGTGGTGGTCGTGGTGGTGGTGGTGGTGGTGGTGGTGGTCGTGGTCGTGGTGGTGGTGGTGGTGGTCGTGCCGGTGGATCTGGTGGAGCTGGTGGTGGTGGTGGTGGTGGTGGTCGTGCTGGTTGTGCTGTGGTTGGTGCTCGTGGTGCTATTGCTATCGGTAGAGCTGGAGCTCCAAGAGGTGGAGCTGGTGGAAGGAAAAGACCGCCTCGAGGTAAAGCCGGAACGAGGATTTAATATTAACATTTGTTTACCCCTATATGTTTTTGTGTGTGAGTGAATCAGCTTCAGCACATTCTAAAGTCCATTGATATATCTGCGTTTCAAAAGAACAACGACTAAATATTATTTGAAATACAACACGGTGTCATAAATAAAATATATTATGACGTTTTAAGTGCGATGTCTGGAGAACTGGGTTTTAAACCCATTTTAAACCTTCCATTGAAGTGCTCGTCCAATGAACTGAAAATAGTTGTTCATTGTTTGTTTTTCAGATAAAACCGAGATTTGCATGTACTTCCTAATAGGCACCTGTAGACACACCATAGGTGAGTTCAAACTAACGGATTTTATTTAAAACTCAATCGTACACAAAAAACCTGTTGCCACCTGAGCACCAGAGATTACCTGTTGTGTTAGCCGTATGAATCACCGATAATCCTGTTCCTCCCTGTCTTCTTCAGAAAGGTGTTTCCAAGCTCATTACAGTCTGCCTTACAGCTGGGAAGTTCTGAAGGGCCATCAGTGGACGCTGCTGGATAGCTCAGAGAAGATAGAAGAGGATTACTGTAACCCCAAAAAGACACAGAGGTATGGGACATCCCAGTTTGAAACTCTTCTGTTTAAATTAGCCTAAGAAGGTGAATCCAGGTTTGAACAGTGGTGGGCCATCAGGGCCAGCAGGGCCTTCTCTGCTGGCCCTGTCAAAATCTGAATAATAAATATCTATATTTTTTTTTTTCAAAATGACATTAATTTGTGTCTGAACGCATCTTAATTCCCAATTTTATTTCAGTACTTACAACATTATTCCAGAAGGAAAACTGTTTTATTTTTTTGTAAGGCTGAGCTCAGCTGAATAACGCATCTCACAGCTAGGTTACATGGACCGGCGGGGCCAGCACTAAAAGTATTGCTACCCTTTCGCTGAAGCTGCCACCTCCCATTGGATAATAAATGTGACTGACGTGTGTAATCAGCCAATCAAATGTTGATGTGAAATAATAGAACGACCCCAGGGCCCAGCAAAGATAGCGCTAAAAGATTTTTTCAGTTGTTAAAGAAATGCAACTTACCATATCAACTGCAGCCGTTTCCTCTTCTCCTTTTCATCCATGGGAAAGTGGTAAAAAGATAATTCTGTCGTTTTTTTTTTAATCAGACCTGTTCAAACAGCTGGGAACACAGCACTGCGGCATTATAGAAATACGTTTGTTTTGATGTTCGACGGAGCAGTTGGACCCGGAAGTTTTATTTTGAAAGGGTGTTACGTCATGCTTAACAGCCGGATATGCGGGCGCTGGCCCCCGGTGATGTCATCAGCGAATTTTGAATCGTTGGCGTACAGAGTAGTGGTGGATTCAATGATTCGTTTCCGTGACCCAGTTCACGTGATTCAGTTCGCCACGAGGAGTCGTTCGCGAATCGTTCGTTCGTTCAGTCGAGTTTCCGGTAGCACTAACTCCACTGAGTCTGACTGACTCAGCTGAGAACCGTGCAATGGGGTCCATTCCATGATGCGATTTACCGCTTCCGGAAACCAGGCTGAACGAACATACGATTCGTGAACGACTCCTCCTAGTTCAGTCGAGTTTCCGGTGAATTGATTCACCGGAAACTCGACTGAACGTGGAGGAGTCGTTCGCGATTCAGCCTAGTGTCCGGTAACGGTGAATCGCATCATGGAATGCACACCATTGCACGGTTCTCAGTTGAGTCAGTCAGACTCAGTGGAGTTAGTGCTACCGGAAACTCGTTCGTTCGTTCAGTCGAGTCTCCGGTGAATCGAATGGTGAACGAGACGACCGAACGAACGAGAGAGACGAACCGGTTCAGTTCGTTCGTCCTAAAGACTCGGTCATTTGAACCGGTTCGCGAACGAACGAGCCAACACTAGTACAGAGTTGATAGTGAACTACTATGCCCACCGCCTTCACAGCACATAGCGATCCTGTTTCTGATCTCCTTCGTTTGCCTTTTTCAAGGCGATCGTTTGGAGAGAAGACAGACTTTATTTCAAGAGGAAGACCTACACCGAAGCCCGATGGGCTGACCCAGGCCGGTAAAGGTTTTGTGCGGCACTTTACAGCCGCTATGATGACTGGCTAACGGCTAGCACCGTTCAGAACAACCTATTCTACTCGCCGTGTTTGCTGTTCCACATCAGTGAGGGGACATGGAACAGCGCCGGATTTAGCAGTCTTATAGCTTCACCAAGGCAGCTTTAAAACATCAGGCCATGGGTGATGGGTGAGTTTTACTTTGCACTGTGTAGGAGCGATAATGTTGTTGTGGTACTTTAGTTCATAACGCATTTTTTTTAATGGTTTGAAACACAAATATATTGCTGGAATTTGGGCAGTAGGCTTAATGGTAATGCTTTGTGTGGATGCTGCTTAATAAGCATATTCAATTAACCCGTTCACTACTACTCCTGTTGGCTTAATATTCTGGCTGGAATAGCTGTTGTAAAATATGTGGGATAAAGGCCTACTTATTTTTGTTAAAGGGGACCTATTATGCTTTTTCGACTTTTATGACCTATACATGTTGTTAGAATGATTAATAGTCATGTTTAACCATACACAAAAAACGATGTAGATTTTCGTGAAACTCTTCCTCTCATCTGGGCGCTTTCAGCATTCTCTGTCAACGCTCGGTTTCGTCCTACTCCGCCCCCTCCTGCCAACCCAACTCCGTTGTGATTGGTTACTTCACCGCCACCTCAGACTGTCAGCAGGGAATACGTCGAAATGCATGTACGTCATTATTTGACACTTTAGTATGGTTAAACATGACTATCAATCATTATAACAACGTTTATAGGTCATAAAAGTCGAAAAAGCATAATAGGTCCCCTTTAATGAACTGGCGTTGCACTTGTAATATTGTCGCTATAGGCTACTTTATTTAATCCGTTGAAGTTGCGAAAGCATCCGGTGAAAATAACAATAACTGTGAACACTTGTTTTTGTGTCATGTGTGTGATGTGCAATCTGGTTGCGGAGTGACATAAGGAAAGATCTGATGGTGATCCTGCAATACTCGGTGTATTGCAAAGTGGTGTGCGTGTGCGCTGTTGTTGTTGCTGAAAATCATCTGTCTTGTTGTGGATGTTATGCAGTAGCGCATATTGTGGCTGTATTGGCACCTAATATGAAATTTGTGTTTGGGGGTTGGCCGTTGGTGGAGTTCGTTACTGAAGGCCCTGACTTAAATCCCAGTTTTTAGCCCAGTTTAAAACCTCACTTTGCTCCTGTAGTATTCCCAATGTCTGGTCAAATTTAATCATTGATTTGATACAACAAAGGTTGTGTTGTGTTTTCATGCTGCACTTGTGATCTCTAAACCCACATACTGAGGGTCAAAGGTGTGTGATGTTTCCTGCAGCACGGTGGATGTAGAAGCGGTGTACTTTGACACCATGACGCGTGGACTCCAGAAGGTCAGGCGTCTCTCCTCCATCTCCTCAGTCCTCCAGCCCACCTTCCTACTCACCACCGAGTGGCTCTGGTACTGGGAGGACGAGAATGGGAACTGGAACCAGTACGATTCACCGGTGAGTTCAGCACCATCGCAAAGTGATGCCAGCCTGAATCTGCTCACATCCGCAGACGTAATAAACCAGACGTTTGTTTGTTGTTTGTAAACGTTAAGTGTGTGTGTGTGTGTGTGTGTGTGTGTGTGTGTGTGTGTGTGTGTGTGTGTGTGTGTGTGTGTGTGTGTGTGTGTTCATTCGCCTGCTCGCCCTCTCCAGACCAACAGCAGCACAGAGCTGGAGCAGAAGTTCCAGAACGACCCCCAGGAGGTGATGGAGTTCACCGCAGGGTCCCAGGACTACACAATCAAGGGCGCACTCACACTTGGCAAGTTTGCCTGTTCCGTGCTGCAGGAAGATTCAGCATGATTCCCCCCCTCCCCACTCCCCCCCACTGCTCCCATTGGCCGTCGCACTGGGCACGATTGCTCCTTCATACATACGTCATCACGTCGTAATACGTCATCACCAAGCGTGGTGTCCAGCTGCGACTGAATGCTGTCGTCGGCCCAAATTTCAAGTAAACACTCGACTTCACTATCGCACCAACGTAAACCCACTCGTGAACCGCTTGCCGCCATTGTTTAAAATGATTGTTGTGGGGAAGAAGGGCATGGACCTATAAAGAAAGAAGGGTCGCGCAAGGACTACGTCATCCAGCTCACGTTGCGTATCCGCGCGCGTGCGCCATCTCATTAGCATCTATACTTTGGCCACGGCACACCTCTCCCAAGTGTGCCGTGGCCAAGGGGCTGTTCCGTGCTGGAATACGGAGGGCGTGGTCACCCAAACGTTCCAGACTTTAGTATGCAAATGAGCTCGGGCACGGGGCCGCGGCCCTAGTGTGAGTGGCCCCTTATCAGCCTCCAGGGTGAGGCCACCGTTACTACCCCTCCCACCCCCCGACCCACACAACACAACAAACTGCTCATCCATCCACCACGGTGTACAACCCCATGAGCTAGTATTGTTTGTCATACGTTTGTCATACATTCGTCAGGAGAGGTTAGGGTGAGGCGTCTTGCTCAGGGAGGGACACCTCGACACTAAGGAGGAGCCGGGGATCGAACTAGCAACCTTCCGGTTACCAGCCAACCCACCCTACCTCCTGGTCTAAGCAAACCCTTGAACAAGCAGCGAACTCTGCCTTCGCTTTATTAATAATCTGTCATGAGAACTCTCTGTGAGTCGCTTCAGACAGCGTCTGCTGGATGACTACGTGGAAACGTAGCATCATAAGATATGTATTCCTTTGCATTTTGCAGACATGATCCAGACCAATAAGAGATACGGCACCCAGAGGCTGGTGAGGCGACGGCCTCGCTTCCTGTCCTCCGCCGACGTGCTGGTCGTCAGGACAAGGTGAGTTCCACCTGGAGGACGGACTGCCTCTCTGTTCGCTTTTAGAGAAGTCAAACGTCTTGGTCCCGCTACACCAGTGGCTCTCAAACTTTTCCTACTAGTTTACCCCCTTCTAAGGGCACACTCACAATATGCCATCTGTACCGTGCCCGAGAACGTTCATCCCCTAAAGTCTAGATCGTTTGGCTATTTTGAGTACGCCACCCGTACTCAAGTACAGTTAATTTCCGTGGCCTGAGTACACTTCAGAGAGGTGTGCTCAAGCCACGGTACAGATGCTAATACGCAACCGTATGTACAAGAGGCAACCGTACTCAAGCCCAGTTGAGATTGCCTAGTGTGAGCACAGGCCAGCGGCACAGAGGTGGGAGGGGGGGGGGGGGGGGGGGGGCAATCGTACTTGAGTATGGTAGTGTGAGTGCGCCCTATGTTATATTTTCAGCGGAAGGAGTACCCCCTTCACCTGCACAAAACATTTTGGGCAGAATAAAATATAATGAAACATGAATAATGTATGTGCGTTCTATTTGGCAGTGTAAACATGAACATTAAAAGGGTCACATTTCAACCACTTGTCCAGTTTCTGCGATTTGCTATTGTCTAGCTTTCAGAGTTCAAAGTTGCTCATGATGGAAAAAAAGATAAACTTTACTTTTTAATTTGCTTCGTATCCCCTGTGGTACCTCAAAGTGCCCCTAGGGGTACGCGTACCCCCATTTGAGTACCAGTTATACACAATATAAGAAAAGCATGACCCTGCCCCCTTCAGGCACACCCATACCCAGCTCCAACCCTGATGAATCCAATCAATCCAATCACTATCACTTTTACTGCTTCATGACCAGGAAGCTTTGGGAAATGTTCCATTCCTACTTTATGAAAATGTCCACGCACAGACGATTGTACGCCCTCAGAAAGCGCCACTGACTGGCGACTTTGTATCGTCGTATCTGCCGTCACAACTCTATGCTAATATTGACCCTCCTTTTTCAGTGAGACACAGCCCTACTTTTACATCAGGCACTTTGGATAGCTGCCTTATAAACCACACACGGGTCCTTTCTATTACGCTGCAAGTGAAGTTATTATTGTTTTTCTATTTCAGTAGAAGGCCTCCCAGTGGTCCAACAAATGTCCTAGCTATGCCAAGACACTGGGACAGGACCCAGGTTCCTGAGACTGGACATAAGGTTAAGATAATTATAATTTATTAGAAGAGTTACAAGCAACCACATGTTGCGTCTTTCATTTTTAATTTTAAGATCATAAAGTACATGCGTTAATAGAAACATAATAAGAAAAATTATGTTAACTTCTTTATTTCTCAGTATTATCCAGTGTCGATGGTGATGACATCCTGATGATAAACAAATTTAGGATCTATTTAAAAAGTAATTAAAAACACGAGTCTCATGATATACACCTTTGGGTTGTTTTAACTGTTCTCAAAGGTAAATTAAGACCGTTCTCCTCCGTCTCTGGTAGAAAGTTCTGCTGCAAGATTCGTCCGAAGAATACAAAGAGGTGGAGACGCTGTTTCGTCAGACGATGACCAACTTTGACATCGTGAAGATCGAGAGGATTCAGAACAAGAGTCTCTGGGACCAATTTCAGTTGTACGTAGCTCGGTCGGAGAAGACGTAAAATGGGTTAGGCCGACGCCAGGAAAATCAAACACAGCACCCTGTTCGACTCAAAAAGATAACGCTTATGATGATCAACTGTCATTTAAACCCCTAACCCTTTTAAATGGTTGAAAGGACATTGTTTAAAAACACGATTTTTTATCATAAGCATTAAACACTATTATTTTTATCATTATAAGCATTATCTTTTTGAGTCTAACACCATACGGTGTTTGATTTCTCTCGCGTCGGCCATTTTAAGTACGTGTTCGACTCGTACGGTGCAGACCTGTGCGGTGTTCGACTCAACGATAACGTTTACAACAATCAACTGAAATATTTAAAATATCTTTTAAATCGTGTTTTATAAAAGGCAAAGGGATCAAATGAAGACGAGGAACGGGGGCCGTAACGTGGCCGAGAGGAAGCTGTTCCACGGCACAGACTCCAAGTTCATCGACGCCATCTGCTGCTCGAACTTTGACTGGAGGATCTGCGGAACCCACGGGACCGTCTACGGCAACGGTGAGCTAGCCGCTACGACACCGCTGCAGGGCTTAAAGGTGCAGTGTGTACGATGAGGGGCATCAAGCACAACAGTCGTGGCAGGGATTGTGTATACAAAAGTGTGTTTGAGTTATCATACAGCCCATAACAAAAATATCCCAATCGTGTGTTGTTGATTTACAATGAACCTTTAATGTCTACAGAGGGTGTCCAATGCCATGGAGGCTGCCATGTTTCTACAGTAGCCTAGAATGGACAAATGGCTCTTGAACAGGGGTCACCAACCTTTTTGAACCTGAGAGCTACTTCATTGGTACAGAGTCATACGAAGGGCACCCAGTTTGATAAACTCTTCTGAAATGACAAATTTGCTAATTTAGCCTTTATTTATATATTATTATTAATGCTTAATGATACTCATCTATGTGAAGACACTGATCATGTTAATGATTTCTCACAATAATTATCAACAATGACTTAAAAAAGTTGGGAAAGAGTTGTTCAAGAATGAGTTGTGCTATTTTTTAGAACAGGCCTGCGGGCGCCTCATGTGGTCTGTGTTGGTGACCCCTGCTCTAGAAGGATTAGTTTCAAATGTTAAATCATAATCACTGTCATACTTAAGCTGTCAAACTATGACCTAAAGCTAGTCGATACCTACTGGCACCTCACAGGTCAGTATCGCCGTCTTACCTGTCCTACGTCGTGGAAAGGGAAAGGTGAGGCAGGGGCGATATTTGGTTGGTTGGTTCGATTGGCTTGTGTTCGATCGGCTTGGATAGCCAAAGGCTGACCAAACAAAGTTTAGATGTGACGATATACTTGAAAAGGGTTGAGCCTCTTTGGATAAGATGAATTGGAGGTATTTTCTGTGTGTATTCGATGGATTCAGGGTCTATGTTTCAAAACACAAGCACAAGCTGGAGTTAAAGCAACACTTCATATTTCTTCTCTTCTTATCTTGTCACACTTCCCCCTCGTCCTCTCTTCTCTCCTTTGTCTTATCTCCTCTTCTCCCCCTCTCCCCTCCCCTCCTCTGTCTCCCCCTCTCCCCTCCTCGACTCCTATCTCCCCATCCCCAGGGAGTTATTTCGCCCGGGACGCCAGCTACTCCCACAACTACACCGGGAACGCCACGACGGTCCGCTCCATGTTCGTGTCCCTGGTGCTGGTGGGCCACCACACCCGGGGCGAGGCCGGCTACGTGCGCCCCCCCTCCAAGGACGGCGGGGACACCCTCTTCTACGACAGCTGCGTCAACCATATCCTCTCGCCTTCCATCTTTGTCATCTTCGACCGGCCTCAGATCTACCCGGAGTTCCTGCTCACTTACAAGGAAAAGCGAGAAAAGGTGTGGGCTCCAGACGACTTGTTCTCCGGGGTACTGGCCGCCGCGCCGGTGGTGAAGCCCACAGCCGTGCCAAGTGGCATGTTCGTAAGGTCCGCATCCTTGGCCAGTGCCATGACCGTGCCAAGGGCCACGCATGTGCCCAGTGCCACGCCCGTGCCCAGTGCCACGCCCGTGCCAAGAGCCACACGCGTGCCAACGGCTTCGCACGTGCCCAGTGCCACGCCCGTGCCCAGTGCCACGGCCGTGCCAAGTGCCATGTCCGTGCGCAGGTCCGCATTCTTGGCCGGTGCCACGCCCGTGCCAAGGGCCACGCCCGTGCCCAGTGCCACGCCTGTGCCCAGTGCCACGCCCATGCCCAGTGCCATGTTTGTGCGCAGGTCTGCGTTCTTGGCCAGTGCCACGCCCGTGCCCAGTGCGACGCCCTTGCCCAGTGCCACGCCCGTGCCCAGTGCCATGCCCTTGCACAGTGCCACGCCCGTGCCAAGAGCCACACGCATGCCAACGGCCATGCACATGCCCAGTGCCACGCCTGTGCCCAGTGCCACGCCCGTGCCCAGTACCACGCCCATGCCAAGAGCCACACGCGTGCCAACGGCCACGCCTGTGCCCAGTGCCACGCCCGTGCCCAGTGCCACGTCCGTGCCCAGTGCCACGTCCGTGCCAAGTGCCATGTCCGTGCGCAGGTCCGCATTCTTGGCCAGTGCCACGTCCGTGCCAAGGGCCACGCCCGTGCCAAGGGCCACGCCCGTGCCCAGTGCCACGCCTGTGCCCAGTGCCACGCCCATGCCCAGTGCCACGCCCAGTGCCATGTTTGTGCGCAGGTCTGCGTTCTTGGCCATTGCCACGCCCGTGCCCAGTGCGACGCCCTTGCCCAGTGCCACGCCCGTGCCCAGTGCCACGCCCTTGCACAGTTTCACGCCCGTGACAAGAGCCACACGCATGCCAACGGCCATGCCCATGCCCAGTGCCACGCCCGTGCCCAGTGCCACGCCCGTGCCCAGTGCCACGCCCATGCCAAGTGCCACGTCCGTGCCCAGTGCAATGTTTGTACGCGGGTCTGCGTTCTTGGCCAGTGCCACGCCCGTGCCCAGTGCCACGCCTGTGCCAAGAGCCACACGCGTGCCAACGGCCACGCCCCTCCGCAGATTAACAGCCACGCCGGTGTACACCCAGGCCTACGAGGAACCCACTTCACAGTTCTACGTCCCCCGGCCTTCCAGACGCAGCCCCCCGCCCCCGACCTCCCCTAGCCCGAAGAAGTGTGTGGTGAGCTAGGGCGGGGCGGGGCGGGGCTAATAAGGTGGTTTCTGTTAGGGTGTTGGATTGGGGCACAGGGCTCATGAGGGTCGCATCCCCGGTGAGTTCTGCTGAGTCATGGTGTGTCGGGACTCGGGAGTCATGGAGACACGCCCCTGGAGGACTTTGGGAATCTGTTTTGGTTTTTTAGATCTACCTTTGGTTCGTGAAAGGGCGGTGGTTCTGTGGAAGGGCTTTGGGTCTCGAAAATGTATTGATGTACGTTACAATTATGCAATATACACAGAGAAAAATGCTTTATGGTAACCGTGGGAGATGATATTTGAGTTGCTCTGTGCAAATGAGTTAATCATTTTTCAAATCGATGGAAACCACAGCTGGCCTTGATGAAGGATTCACGACGAATCCAGTCTTTCCACACGTCAGCGAGAGGACGTCATCACGAGTGTATATAAAACATTTAAATGTCTGTACTGACCTGTGGCCAGCAGAGGGCAGCAACTACACACGAACCAACTACACTACGACCAATGTCATGATTGCGTTTGATTACCTTAAAATACAGGTTGTTTTGCAGGGTTAAAAACATCATTTATTTGCTGTAGTGTGTATCATCCTGAAGGAACAAGCTGTGATAGCTTTTGTAACTGCAAATGTATTTTTAAAATATATATGCATTTATTGAAAAATCTAATCGTTTTTGAGTCTGTATTGTTTCTGTGCCAATTGTAGTCTCGATTATCAGTCAGTAAATTTTCTTGGCCCATTTTCTTAACACATACGTACATACAGAAGTACCCTGTGATCTGTGATGACCAAGGCCACCAGCGACGTTACACCACCTCACGTCGTGAAGTAGCTCCGGAAAGAGAGAGTGAACACGACTAACGGCGAGAAATTTGGCCCAATCTGGCAACACTGTCAGAGATGTGTGTTTTGGAAAATTATGATGTGATCCTAATCATTGAGTTATAATCCTAAAGCATACAGGTTGCCTTCATCTCTGCGGTTAACATAGGACTGCTTACAGGGGCGTAGCACCAATTTCTGTGCCCTATATACAAGTCCTGATGCCCCCCCCCCCCCATTTTGTAATGTCATGACGTCTGGGGCTCACTAGCCTATATGCCTTAAGTTATTATGCATCATGTAGAATAATTAAGGCTTAGTATTCATTTAATATTAGCTTGCTTCAGATCAATAGCCTGCTGTTGCAATATTAGCCAACCGTACACTTTATTTATCCTTTACTTTAATAACCAAGGCCATATCAGTTGAAAGTGTAGCCTATTGTCTGCTCTTGCTTTGGGTCGTCTGTTTGTTTTATGATTTTGGTACTCGAACGTTTTCATGGCAATGCAGCTTCCACCAGTATTAATAGTATTGACAATTACATAATTGATAATTAGTGTTTTAATTGGCATACTCTTGTATAATGATGACGATTATGCAATGGCCTTTTGATTGATTCATGCAGATTGTGTTATGCAAATATACGAAAGTATACTATGATGAAATCGCCTTTGTAATACAACCCGGGAAAACAGATGGAACGTCAAAAAGCCCCCATCCGTCGACGGACGGAGGCAGTGTGAATGCGACCTCGTTCACACTACATGCGTCCTTCGAAGGATCTCAATGACTTTGCATCGGACACTCTCCAAATGGATTGTCCGTCTGTTCGGTTGGCTCAGTGGTCTGCGTCAAAAGTTGAGAAATGTTCAACTTTTCAGGCAGTGACGGATCCGTTGGCTAATCAGATTTCGTTTTGCAAATATGCGCAAATACACTGTCCAGCTTCTTCCTGCTTGTTATTGCAAAATGGATCCAGTAGTCGCTTGGAGTGTATTTGCATAACCGTGATCTGATTGGCCGACGGATTCATCACTGCCTGAAAAGTTGGACAATTCTCCACTTTTTGACGCAGGCCACGGAGCCAACAGAACAGATGGACCCACAATGCATTTCGAGAGCGTCCCATGCAAAGTCAATGAGATCTGTCGACGGACAGAGGTAGTCGCCTTGTTCACACTAAATGCGTCTGTCGACGGATGACAGAGGGCGTGTGTGACGTATATGGGATTAGTCTTTGTAGACGCATACTGCAGCTGAAGAGGAGGTTTTGGGAATGTCTAGTGCTGGCTTGAGACCAATGGGGGTGTCGGTGAGAACACAGGGTTGTCCAGTCAGAGTTCCAAGTTGTATAGGCTTTATTGTCCAAAGGTGCGAGCAGGGCTGTATGGATGGGTCTTGGTAGGTATGATGCTAATGTGCAACTAGGTGTGAAGTATATCAGGGCCTTGCATCGGCAGTTCAACCATTTAAAAAATCCAAAGCCAAATTCTTTGACATAGCAACTTATTTTTTCTTCAGTAACGCAAATAGTTACTTTCCTTGGGAACTAGTCACTTTTATTATAGAGTAATTCAGTTACTTTTTGGAACAAGTAGTGAGTAACTATAACTAATTACTTTTCTAAAGTAATGTTCCCAACACTGGTGCCTAAGGTATTTGTGGCTGACCCCGGGATTCCACCAGACGCGTTACGGCAGCGTTACGGCTGCGGCACGGAAGGGCTGCGACTCTGCCCTGCTTGCATTTCCACCGGGCGCGTTACGGCAGCGCAACGCTGCCTTGCGAGCCAGCCGTATTCACACGAGATCACGCGATAATCCTAAACCTAATGTACTCACCTTCCACTCCCAAAACTACTGCAATTAAATGCCACGCTTTGTCCTTCCGGCCATTGTTATTATAAAAAGGATGATTTGGTACATAAATGACTTCATGTTGCTGAACTTCGACTATATGTCTCTCGTTATCCATGTTGCTGACCCTCTGAGACTCTTTGATTGATTGACTGCTGACCTGGTGCCACCGGTCATGACGTAATAATGTTGATGTGAAGTTGTGATAGGCTACATGAGCTGAGTATTGTGTTTTATTTTGAAAATGGATGCTTTATGGCTTTTACTTTTTCATTTCCTGCCCAGCTCGATCTGCTCTATTGAAATTGACGCGGTTCAGCAACGGCTTGCGGCAATAATAGTAATCCTACGGAATGATAGCGCTGCGGCACGGCGAGCCGCTCCTGGGACACAACTCCGTTCTGCAACCGCGCCCGGTGGAAATGGTCTCATTGATTAGAGTGGAACCTATCTGCTGCACTGACCGCAGCCAAGACGTGCCGCAGCCGTAACGCTGCCGTAACGCGTCCGGTGGAATCAGGCCTTAAGGCAGGATATGTGTGGTTTCTGGGACTCAAACAAAATGAACAAAATGAACAATCAGCTCCACAATGCATTGCCACAAGTTCAGTTCAATAAATCGTACAAGCCTTATAAGGTTACATAACAAAATCCATTGACCACAAAACAACTCAGATTCTTTGTATGCGCACACAAGGAGTTCAAGGTAGAGCTCTCAAGGTGTTCAGTGTCTCCAAACAAAAGGTGTCAATAATATGCCAGTTGGCATGCAGCATCCAAGACATTTCTGAACTTATGTTATGGCGACCATTAAAATACATTGAAGGACATTTGCGGCATGCCTTGACGCAAGGTTACATGTTTTTGGAGGCGCACGTCAGGCCTTGCGATGGTGGCGCCTCACAAAAATTGTAACCTTGCGTCTATGCAACGCAGCAGGAAGGGCTGTGATTGGTCCGCTAACGTAAACCCGACGCAGAACCAAAAAAGGTTCACGACGGAGTCAGAGCGACTGTGTGGTCGTTGCGTTGCGTCGACGTCCAACCATAGAAGGGTTTTCCGGGATGGCTGAGGGTACACACGCATGTTGTAAAGAAGGGTAATAAACAGCATCATGAATTGTTATCGATTCATCTGTTATTTTTTTATTGTTGTAGGGATAAAAAGTTGTAATACAATAGAGATATAAAGCACAACTAAGCAAACACAGTTGCAAACACAACTCAGAGGTAAGTTGTTGGTCGATTGGTTTCTGAATGTCATACAACCCATTATTTCCTTTTGTGTTATTATCTTGACGGGTTATAAGCTGCTGTCAATTTCTTCAGCACAAGAGGCGTGATCAACGGGCCTAGTTCAACTGACTTTGTAGCCTACACGATTTGCTGCTTGCCGTCACTTCCCTGTCGTGATCGTCAGCCAATAGTGCACCAAGGGGAAAAGCCAGCATGGTGATTGGCTCCCGCAAAAAACGTTTCGGAAGCAGAAAGAAATGTATTGCTCTTCTCAAGACCATTGTGCATGGCGAACTCAAATTGCCGGCAGAATGGGCGGGGCAACCCAGTCCAGCCCCTCAGAGGACGAGTCGGGAAATTTGCACACGAATCGGGAAATTTGCATATTTCCAAAGAGAGGAATATCGGCAGGTCGATACTGGCGGAATAATTCGAGTTAAAACAACAACAGTCCTAGAATATGGCCATGGGGCAGACTACTTTTCAACCATACTGGCGTCTTATAGCGCGGATTGCAATTCTTATTGCAGCCTGCAGGGTTATGCGAGAAACATACGGAGGGACGAGGTTGCTGAGCTGCCCTGCCCCAACATCGCATGACACGTTAAACTCAACTAGAATCGCCCCCATCATCCAAAATTTGATGCCAACAGACCAAAAATATCTGAAAAGCCTACAGAAACTATAGATAGTTAATTTGAAAATATTATTAAAAATAAGCTTGGAGCAATGAGGAACTATTTTTTTGGGAGCATGCTTTTGCAGGGAGTTCGCTTCCCCACCTGCCCATATGGAAGGCATGCGCCTGATTATTATTGTACTTTGCACGTTTATATCTAAGTATTTTTCTTCAAGTTTGCCACCGTTAATTGATTTTTTTAAACACTTCACAAAATTTCCTATATGTAACCCACGGTTCCCATAAAGTATTTTCTTTGTGTATATTGCATAATTGGAATAATAGGTATGTTGGGGGCAGGGGGCTGAATCTGGAAGGCGGGATGGCGGTGGTAGGGCTTTGTTGGAGGAACAGCATTCAAGTACATGAATGGGTACGCCGGGGAACCGCTGTGCGGGCGTGGCTCTGGGCACAGGCGTGTGGGCTTCTCCAACGGCGTGGTGGCCGGGACACTGTACCAGTCGTCGACGGCCGACGCCTTCTCTCACTTTCTGTTGTACGTGAGCAGGAACTCCGGGTAGATCTGAGGCCGGTAGGTCGGGGGCGGGCGGCTGTTGTTAGGGGTCGGTAGGAGTGTGGCGGAGGAACGGCTATCGAGTATGTGAAGGGGCCGGGGAACCGATGGGGACTGTGGCTCGCAGGCGGGGTGAGGGGGGGGGCTGTTGTGAGCGGACGGTAGGGCTGTGGCAAAGGGACATTTTTCAAGTACGTGGAAGCACCAGGGAACCGCTGTGCGGGCGTGGCTCAGGTCACAGGCGCTGGCGCTTCACCTCCGGCGCGGCACCCGGGACACTGTACCAGTCCATGCCTGACGCCTTCTCTCGCATTCTCTTGGATATGCCCTTGAACCCCTGGTGGGTCTGAGGGCAGGAGCTCGATGGCGGGGGACAGTGGCTTGCAGGCGGGGTAGGGGGGACGGGTAGGGCTGTTGTGAGGGGGCGGTAGATATGTGGCTGAGAGACGTTTTTCAGGTACGTGGAAGCACCAGGGAACTGCTGCGCGGGCGTGGTTCTGGGCACAGGCGTGGGTTTCACCACAGGCGTGGGTATCACAGCAGGTGTGGGTATTACCACAGGCCTGGGTTTCCCCACCGGGGCGGCGGCCGCAGCCTTCGCCACGACCGCAGCCTTCGCCTTGTACGTGAGCAGGAACTCCGGGTAGATCTGAGGCCGGTCGAAGACGACAAAGATGGAGGGCGAGTGGATGTCGTTGACGCAGCTGTCATAGAAGAGGGTGTCCCCGCCGTCCTTGGAGGGCGGGCGCACGTAGCCGGCCGAGCCCCAGGTGTGGTGGCCCACCAGCACCCGGGACACGAACATGGAGCGGACCGTCGCGGCGTAGCTGGTGTATGTGTGGGAGTAGCTGGCGTCCCGGGCGAAGTAACTGCCTGAGGATGGGGAGAGAGACGAGGGGAGAGGGGGAGACAGAGGAGAGGAGGGGAGGGGAGACAGAGGTGGAGATAGATGAGAAGAAAGAGGAGAGGAGAGGAGGAGGAAGAGTGACAAGATAAGAGAGAAAAGATAAAGTGTTGCTTTATCTCCAGATAATTCATTTGATTGTGCTTTGAAACATAAACAATCATTGTATCGATTACATGCAGAAAATACCAAAAAACAATACATCTTTTTCAAAAAAGTTTGACCCATTTCTTTAGAGTATATCGGCACATCTAAACTTTGATTGTGCAACCTTTGGTTATCCAAGCCGTTCCAACACATGCCAGTTGTTAAAGTGGCAGTCTGTAGGATCTATTGGCATCTAGAGGTGAGGTTGCATATTGCAACCAACCGGATATCTTCCCTGTCTCACCTTTCCCTCTCAAAAGCCATAGGACAGGAAAGGCGGCCTGTACTGGCTTGTGATGTGGCAGTAGGTGTTGACCAGCTTTAGCTCATAGTTTGATAGTGTAAGAATGACAGCGATTATTTAACATTTTAAACTCTAAAGCCTAAATTCTAAATTCCGGAGCAGTTTGTCCGTTCTAGGCTACTGAAGAAGCATGGCCACCTCAACGGCATGGGCTCATTGTAAAAATTAACAACAATGATTTTTTATGGGCTATACAATAACTAAAACACACTTATGAATATACCTTCTCTGCCAAAACTGTTCTGCTAGATGCCGCTAATCGTAAACACTGCACCTTTAAGTCCTGAAGCGATGTCTTAGTGGTAAGCTCACCCTTGCCCAAGATGGTCCCGTGGGTTCCGCAGATCCTCCAGTCAAAGTTCGAGCAGCAGATGGGGTCGATGAACTTGGAGTCTGTGCCGTGGAACAGCTTCCTCTCGACCACGGAATGCCCGCCGTTCCTCGTCTTCATTTGTTCCCTTTGCCTTTTAGAAAACACGATTTAAAAAAGATCGTTATAAAAACATACTTTTTTTATAACATTATAAAACATTACAAAAAATAGCGATAACGTCATAACGATAAGATAATGTTATAACGTAAGATAACGTTGTAAAATTAATTAAAATTAATTAATTTGATTTTAAAATGACATTTGATCATATATGCATTATCGTTTTGAGTCCCTCGTGTCTGCAATTCTACGGCTTTTCCGACCAACCGACATACAACTGATATTGGTCCCAGAGACTCTTGTTCTGAATCCTCTCGATCTTCACAATGTCAAAGGCGGTCATCGTCTGACGAAACAGCGTCTCCACCTTCTTGTATTCTTTGGACGAATCTCGCAGCAGTACTTTCTATGAGAGACAGAGGAGAGAGCTCTTAATTTACCTTTGAGAACCGTTAGAACAACCCAAAGGTTCATGTCATGAAACTCATCTTTTTAAATACTGTTTACTCATCTTTTTCAATGCATCATCAATACAACTTTATTAATCACCAGGATGTCATCAACATCAACACTGGATAAAAATCAAAATAAGGTTAACATCATTCTCTAATAATGAATATAACGTTTCTAAAAGCACATAAAATTTATGATCTCGACCTGAAAAAGGAAATTTAGGTAATTTTGTTGCATTTAAGCCTTCTATGTAACCCTATAATAAGGATTATCATTACCTTGTGTCCAATCTCAGGAACCTGGGACTTGTCCCAGCGTCTGGGTAAAGCTTGGACATTTGATGGACCATTTGGAGGCCTTTTACTGAAATAAAAAAATAACAATAACTTCATTTGAAGCGTAATAGAAAGGACCCGTTCTGTGTCTATTTTATGGGCAGCGGTCCAAAGTACCTGATGTAAAAGTGGGTGTCTCACTGAAATATGAGGATCAACGTTAGGACAGAGGAGTGACGGTAGATCTGGCGATACAAAGTCGCCTTACTGGTACACTCAGCGGCGCTTTCTGAGGTCGTACAATCGTCTGTAATGTTTTTTTATATTGTTTAGGGCAGGGGTTCTCAAGTGGGGGTACCCTTAACCCTAGGGGTACTATGGGGTACTGCAGGTGGTACTCAGAAAATCTTAAAGTTAACTGTCTTTTTTTTTTTCGCCCTGAGCAACTTTAAATACTGAAACGTAGATATTCGAGAAAGTGGTTGAAACGTGACCCTCTTAATATTCATGTTTCCAAATAGAACACACATATATTATTCATGTTCAATTTTATTTTTTTATGCCCATAATGTTTTGTGCTACCTGAAAAAGTATCTTAGAGGGGGAACACTAGTAGAAAAAGTTTGAGAGCCACTTGTGTAGCGGGACCAAGACATTTGACTTCTCTAAAAGCCAACAGAGAGGCAGTCCGTCCTCCAGGTGGAACACACCTTGTCCTGTCGTCTTGCACGTCCGCGGAGGACCGGAAGCGAGGCCGTCGCCTCACCTGCCTCTGGGTGCCGTATTTCTTATTGGTCTGAGTCATGTCTGCAAAATGCAAAGGGATACAAATCTTATGTTGCTACGTTTCAATTGAGTCATCCAGCAGACGCTGTCTGAAGCGACTCACAGAGAGTTCACATAACAGATCATTAATAAAGGGTTGAGTTGTTACCGGAAGGTTGCTAGTTTGATCCCTAGCTCCTCCTAGCTTAGTTTCGAGGTGTCCATGAGCAAGACACCTCACCCTAACCTCTCCTGACGAGTGTGTGCGGTTGTATTTTCGCTTACTCGCTTTGGATGAAAGCGTCTGCTAAATGCCCTAAATGTTAATGTAATGAGCTTGGGGTTTGAACCAGCAACCTTTTCTGCCCAGGGGTTGAAACTCCCTAGCAACGTCATCATCGTCGTATGACAATCTTTACCAGCTCATGGGGTGTACAACGATGGGTGGGTCGGGGTTGGGGGGGTAACGGTGGCCTCACCCTGGAGGCTGAGTGTGTAGGTCTGGGACCCTGCGGTGAACTCCACCACCTCCTGGGGGTCGTTCTGGAACTTCTGCTCCAGCTCTGTGCTGCTGTTGGGCTGGAGAGAGCGAGCGGGCAAATGAACACACGCCGCACACACATACAGTAAACATATGAGTTGAGTAATACTGTCGTTTCAGTTTATTTGTCTGTTCAAATCAGTTATTAAAATAAATATTTAAGCACAATTGATGGCATATTTCTACTCCGCCACCAATTATCTACCCTGCCCCCCCTAGCAGGTACTCTAAACTTAACGTTAACAAACCACAAACTAACTATCGGCTGGATTATTGCGTTTGCGGATGTGAGCCGAGTCAGGCTGGCCCCGCTTTGCGATGGTGCTGAACTCACTGGTGAATCGTACTGGTTCCAGTTCCCATGCTCATCCTCCCAGTACCAGAGCCACTCGGTGGTGAGTAGGAAGTTGGGCTGGAGGACCGAGGAGATTGAGGAGAGACGCCTGACCTTCTGGAGTCCACACGTCATGGTGTCAAAGCACACCGCTTTTACATCCACCGTGCTGCAGGAAACATCACACACCGTTGACCCTCAGTATGTGGGTTTAGAGATCACAAGTGCAGCATAAGAACACAACACTGCATTCTTTCAATCAATTCAATAAAGAAAAAAAGACTTAGGGGACACTAGAAATCAACAGGAGCATACTGAGGTTTCAAACTGGGATTAAACGGAGTAGGTTTATTTAAACTAAAATGGTTTCAAAACTGGGATTAAACAGAGTAGGCTAATTCAAACCAAAAGGGTTTCAAACTGGTATTAATGGAGTAGATTCATTTAAACAAAAAGGGTTTCAAACTGGCATTAACCGAACAGGCTCATTTCAACAAAAAGGGTTTCAATCTGGGATTTAACAGAGTAGGCTCAATTAAAATAAAAGGCTTTCAAAATGGGATTAAAAAGAGTAGGCTAATTTAAACGAGGTAAGAGCAGTGGCAGGTCTCCTTGTAACGACTAGAGCCTTCTCATCCTATCAGCACCATCAATCCTATACGCCAGGGGTCGACAACCCTAGGCACGCGTGCCACCACTGGCAAGTGGCCGGCTTAATCAATGGCACACTTGAGAAAAAAAATATATTATCAAAAAATGTCACAATGCGGCAGCATAATCATTACTACCGATTTTTTTTGCGCTTTATTCTGTTTAGGGCATTTCCTCCCAGTGCAAATATGTTTAACTGAGTTACTGAAAGCAGTGTTCTGAAATGGGATCAATTAATAGTATGTAGCCTAAACCTTGTGAGTAATATAGAACAAAATATTTAAAATATTTTTGCAAGTGGCCTGTATGCATCGGCTTCACATGGTTTTGCAAAGCTTTACATGTCTTAAAGATGTGGATTGTTCCAACATTCTCATATATTCTCGTATTTTACATTTCTCACATTGCAAATATGTTTTTGAATGAGTTTCTGAAAGTGGTGTTTTAAGATGAGACATATGTAATTATAATTTGTAATCCCATGTTGCAAATATAACAACAAAAAAAACATAATACAATTCCAGGTCTTCTGGAAATGTTTTTGGTCGCTGTGTCATAAATCTGCTTAATATTTGATATATTGTTGCTTAAAGGTCCCATGACATGCTATTTTATGTATTCTTTAATATAGGTATTAGTGGGCAACTAACACAGTATTCAAAGACGTTCCCTAAATTCAGCCGTGGTGCAGAGTTATGCCGCGTTTCCACTGCAGGGTGCGGATCGGATCGCAAAGGTGCGGTAGGGAGGGGGCGGTATAGCCCAGCTCAGTTCCGAGGTTGCGTTTCCACTGCCGACAGTATCCTTGGTGGTAGGCCGGATGTCAATCGCCGCGGCAGCTACGTAAACATCGTAAACAACGGCTTCCTCCCCAAGAATGCAGACGAACGTCTCCACCTCCTTGTTCGCCCAAGCAAGCTTTTTACGCGACATGTTAATTGTAAAGAATAATACCTCGAGGCTACTGTTTGTTTGTTTTTATCCCTGCGTCACCCGGAAGTGACGATTCTGTCGACCAATCAACGGAGGGGGGGGTGTAGCTAGAATTTCACGGGACCCTTTCAGGCGTCTGGTCTCGTTTTGGGTACTGCAACGGAGCAGTCCCGAGAATGGGGCCGGAACGGGTACGGCAAAGTCCGGGTCACGCCCACTTTTGGCGGTGGAAACGCGACCCGACCCGCACCTTTGCGATCCGATCCGTTCCGCACCCTGCAGTGGAAACGCGCCATTACAGCCACTCCGAGCCAGTCGCACATTGAGCTTCCCCCAAATGCGCTGTTTCGGTGGGCGTGTCAAGGAGGAGGGTGGGGGTGTGGCCCTGAGCAGCTTGCAGCCACCATGCGCTCTGTTTACAGTGGATGTATCGCAATGGCGAAGCGCACACAGCCTTTAGCCGTGTTCTGTAAATATTCTAGAACACACGGGAGTCCTGGAGCTCTATATCTAAATATTATCATATAGCCTACACAGATATCTATATCATATAATATATATTATCACGGCCAAAAGCTGTGTGAGCCGATATTATGAATCTCAAACGACCGCGTTGGGTTCTCCGACGTTCCTGGTTCTTCAACGTCCACATCAATGTGAATACACACACTGTAACGCAAGTGTTTCTTGTCGGTTCTTTGACGTGTCTTGTATTTCCACAACGAGACTGTCGTGGGGGTTATCTGAGCCATGGTTGAGAAGGAATTGGGGGAAGGAACTTTGGCTTTGACTCCCTCAAGAACATGAACCACGACATGGAGGAGAAAGGGATTGTTGGCGGCGAATGTCTCCCGCTTGAGCCCCGCTGAGGGACCACCGCCGGAGGCGGAGGTGCATAAGCGCTGCCCGGCAAAGATCCCTTTCTCCTCCTTGTCGTGGTTCATGTTCTTGAGGGAGTCAAAGCCAAAGTTCCTTCCCCCCAATTCATTCTCAACCTTGGCTGAGATAACCCCCAATACGAGTCTCGTTGTAGAAATACCAGAGACGAGAGTCCGACGTGTTATGCGCCATCACACCAACAGCAGAACGGTTATCCAAATAACAAGGAAGTGTACAACACTTGCGTTACAGTCCTGGAGCTCTATATCTAAATAATATCATATAATACATAGATATCTATATCATATAACATATTGTGTGCGCCTCCAGACGATATTATGAATCACAAACGACTTTGTCGGGTTCTGCGACGTCTCTGGTTCTTCCACTTTCACATCAACCTGAAGTCGACTGAACCGCGCGCTGCCTGCTGCCGGCTGCCTGCTGCCGGGCGATGGTGCCTCGCGGCAACCGGCGGCATGTCGCAGTTCATGTACTTCAGCGAGTCAAACCAAAGTTCCTTTCCCCCAATTCCTTCTCAACCATGGCTTAGATAACCCCCACGACAGTCTCGTTGTGGAAATACAAGACACGTCAAAGAACCGACAAGAAACACTTGCGTTACAGTGTGTGTATTCACACACACACATGTGGCGCTCGCAAGGTCGAGTCTCATTGGCGGGCCAACGTCTCTGGGCGGGCCAGGCAGAGTAAGGGGAGGAGCTGAGATTCCTGATGACGTCATAAGCACAGACATTCCAAATCAGCGCGCTTGAGCCTCCGTTTTTTCAAAGGCGAGCAGAACAGCTAGTGCTAGTTTTACACCAAACGCAAGTTTTAGCCACTGGGGGAACATAGGCAGGCTAGGGGAACTCATATTTATGTTAGAAAACCTCCCAAAGTGAGATTTTCATGTCATGGGACCTTTAAGGCACACTCATTAACGAGAACATTTCAAACTGGCACTGCATGTTGAAAAGGTTGCTGACCCCTGCAATACGCTGTTGTGTGTTGCATACCTGTATGTTATTTTGGGGTTACAGTAATCCTCTTCTATCTTCTCTGAGCTGTCCAGCAGCGTCCACTGATGGCCCTCCAGAACTTCCCAGCTGTAAGGCAGACTGTAATGGGCTCCGAAACACTTTTCTGAAGAAGACAGAGAGGAAAAATTGATTATGTATCGGTGATTTATGAGGCTAGCAGTTCATTTCAACAGTTCATCAACAGTTCATCTCCGGTGCTCTGGTGGCATGAGGTTTCTGCTGTCTGCTATACGATTGGTTCTGTAATACAATTCAGTAATTCATTAGCTGCTTCAGGGAAATGACTTACAAAAAACAGCATCTCTTGAGATGCTGTATTCCAGCCACAGGGATTTTGAGTACCACCCGTCAGAAAAACTCCTATCTTTCCCCGATATGTGTGTGGCTGGGAATGTACAGAGTTTGGGCTGGCTTGCAGGCTCATCTATTGATGACAGCTCTAACGGAGGTTGTGACAGGTCTTCTTGGGGAACGGCGTTTATAGGCTACTGAACCCTGTCTCCTCCTATAACACATAAAACGCTATCATAAGTTACCTCTGCCAACTGCCAATATTATTTTTCTCTCCAGAAAATGTGCATACAGATAGCCAGACACTAGCGTTTATGTTAGCCTAACTGTTAGCCTACTTGCCTTCCAGGTGTGAGGGTGGGGGGGGGGGGGGGCTACGGGAGGACTTGATGGGGAGAGGGCGGCCGATCAGGATGGTAACTCGTCACTTGTAATCGCATCACTTAAAATGCCAGGATTTTCCTCCTCCTGCTCCTCGCAGCGTTTCTTGCTGAATTTAAATGAAAAGAAGCTGCTTTGCTTTGCGTTTCATATTAGCTAATAGCTAGCTACTGTCTGCGTCTGTCTCATTGAGCTTGCTTGAAAAGCTTGTGCGCCAACGTCGTTCATTTCATTGGATCACTTGCAGCCTGCGGGCAGGCAGTCCACACGTGGGGTAGAAGCCGCTGATTGGCTGAGAAGCTTTTACTCAAAGCTTTCCTCAGGCTGCTTATTGGATGAACAGCTAGATTGAAAATCCCTCACTACTCACTATAGGCCTGGGTCAAAATGTGCGGGCCCGGACCTAAAATGGGTGGGTCAATGGTAGCGCCACGGGTGGCTTGAACTCACCTATGGGGTCGATACAGTTGCCTTCGAGGAAAAACAAGCAAATCTCGATTTTATCTGAAAGACAAAACAAACAATGAACAATTGTTTTCAGATCAATTGATGAGCACCAGTGGCGGTTTTAGGCACGGGCGAAGCAGACAGCCGCCCAGGGCGGCATTATTTCATGACACATGGGGGGGCAGCACGAGCACTTAAAAAATAATACTAATCCGCGCCGCAAGCGGTTTTCTGTTATCAATCATATCACTGTGTGGGGAATTGGCAAATTGGCGCCCCCTCCCCCCCCCCCCCCCCCTTGCTGAGAAGGTGCCGTGCACATAAGCTGTGTGAGAAGGGGAACGGGGAACGGGGAACGGGGAACGGGGGAAAGTTCAACTCTGCGTCTCCCAAATGGAACGGACATGGGGATACACAAATTGAAATCCTTAGTGAAGCCTGCAGGGTTATGTGATGAACATACAGAGGAACGCGTTGGCTAAGCTGCCCTGCCTCAACAATGCATGAGACGCTAAGCTCAGCTAGAATCGCCGCACACCCTCATCCAAAATTTGATGTCTACAGACCAATTATAGCCGGAAAGCCTACAGAAACCATAGATAGTTAATGTGACAATCACATTACTAAAAATAGACTTGGAGCAGTGATTTCCCCAAACTTTTTTAGGGGAGCATGCACCTGCCCATACGGGTGGGACGCCCCTCAGAGGGAATCTCGCCCGGGGTGTCAGCCACGTAAGGCAACAGCCAGCTCGTCGGGAGCAGTGAGGGTGAGGTGTCTTGCTCAGAGACACCTCGCCGCTCAGCTAGGAGTAGCCGGGTAATCGAACTATCACCTCCCGCCTAACAGCCAACCCGCTCTGCCTCCTGAGCCACGTGCCGCCAATGTGCTGAAAAAAAACATACGGTGACAACAAACGTAAAAATATCAAATAAACGTTCTGCTTTACCTTGGGGCGGGCTTCTCCTTTCACCACCTCCAGTAGCAACAACACCAGCACTACTACCAGCACCACCAGTAGCACCAGCTCTAGAAAATGGAAAGGTGGTGGAAACGTGACCCTTTCAATGTTCAACTTTACGTTGCCAAATACGCCCATATATTATTCATGCTCAATTTCATTTTTTTTTCTGCCGAAAATGTTTTGTGAAGGGGGTATTTGGTTAAAAAAATAATCGTAGGGGGGGTACACTAGTAGAAAAGGTTTGAGAACCACTGGTGCAACGGGACCAAGACGTTTGGCTTCTCTAAAAGCAAACAGAGAGGCAGTTCGTCCTCTAGGTGGAAGGCACCTTGTCCTGATGATAGGGGTGTGACGAGATTAAACTCGACGATATTACCCGTCGCGCTAAAAATTGGTCTCGCAAGATTTGTGATTTATCCAAACTTCTATTTGTCGCCTGTGGGGGCAGTAATGCGCCTTTGCTACATCTTCCTGCCAGAACCTAAAGAAGGAGAAGGAAAAGAAGAGGAGGAGAAGGATGGGAAGCAGGGGAAGCATCGAAAGCAGCCATAAGCTGTGTTCGAAATCGTTCCCTATCACGGATATAGTGTACTATATAGGGTGCTCGCCATTTTGTAGTGGTGTTCGAAATCTCAGTGGTTAATTTCATGCACTATATAGTGCACTTAAAATACCCAAAATTTGAGTGTACATACGATGTAGCCTACATGTTACTCCCGTATACCACAATGCAATGCGGTCGTGTTTTTCAGGAGGAGAAGAAGAGGCTGAATAACCGCAAAAACGAATACATTTAATCAAAGTACATTTTGGGTACTTTGATTTGGTTTTGCACATAGTATTGTTTGCACTTGAAAAAAAGAGAATTATTGAATTTAATTTATTTTAATTTAACTTTTATAAATTTTAGTTTTAGTTTCAATTTCATGCATGTAAAGAGTTATAATAAAACATTTCAAAATGCATGCGCGACTTGGTTAAATAAATGTCTGTTGGTCCAGTCATATATTTTGTCATTGTAGTTTTCTTAAAATCTCGTCTCGTCTCGTTCTCATGAACCCAATATCGTGTCTCGTCTCGTCTCGTGAGCTGAGTGTATCGTCACACCCCTACCTGATGAGCTGCACGACGGCGGAGGACAGGAACCGAGGCCGTCGCCTCACCAGCCTCTTGGTGCTGTAACTCTTATTGGTCTGAATCATGTCTGCAAAATGCAAAGGAATACAAATCTTATGTTGCTACATTTCAATTGAGTCATTCAGCAGACTCTGTCTGAAGCGACTCACAGAGAATTCACATAACAGATCATCAAAGGGGACCTATTATGCTTTTTCGACTTTTATGAACTATAAACGTTGTTATAATGATTGATAGTCATGTTTAACCATACACAAAAAAAACGATGTAGATTTTCGGGAAACTCTTCCTCTCATTTGGGCGCTTTCAGCATTCTCTGTCAACGCTCGGTTTCGTCCTTCTCCGCCCCCTCGCCCCCCTCCTGCCAACCCAACTCCGTTGTGATTGGTTACTTACCTTGAAGCGGATTTGACCAGGCATATGGGGGCGTGGCAGGAGTGCCTCTACGTAGATGACTTCCCGGAAATGTGAACAAGTGAATCGCAAACGTTGTCCCGAGTGTTTAGCGCTCTGCACAGCCACCCCAGACTGTCAGCAGGGAATACGTCGAAATGCATGTACGTCATTATTTGACACTTTAGTATGGTTAAACATGACTATCAATCATTATAACAACGTTTATAGGTCATAAAAGTCGAAAAAGCATAATAGGTCCCCTTTAATAAAGGGTTGAGATGTTACCGGAAGGTTGCTAGTTTGATCCCTGGCTCCTCCTAGCTTAGTTTCGAGGTGTCCATGAGCAAGACACCTCACCCTAACCTCTCCTGACGAGTGTGTGTGGTTGTATGTCGCTTACTCCCTTCGGATGAAAGCGTCTGCTAAATGCCCTAAATGTTAATGCAGTGAGCTTGGGGTTTGAACCAGCAACCTCTTTGGTCCAAGGGGTTGAAACTCCCTGGCAACGTCACCATCCCTCCCCCGCTGTATGACAATCTATATCAGCTCACGGGGTGTACACCGATGGTGGATCGGGGGTTGGGTAACGGTGGCCTCACCCTGGAGGCTGAGTGTGTAGGCATGGGACCCTGCGGTGAACTCCAACACCTCCTGGGGGTT
This sequence comes from Gadus chalcogrammus, assembly GCF_026213295.1. NCBI lineage: Eukaryota > Metazoa > Chordata > Actinopteri > Gadiformes > Gadidae > Gadus > Gadus chalcogrammus. The sequence continues at coordinate 3,882,188 of NC_079415.1, read as the reverse complement.
GTTCTGGAACTTCTGCTCAAGTGCTCTGTTGGTCTGGAGCGAGCGAGCAGGCGAATGAACACACACACACACACACACACACACACACACACACACACACACACACACACACACACACACACACACACACACACACACACACACACACACACACACACACACACACAGTAATGTTTTTAAACACATGGGATAAGTAATGGTTTCGTTGGTTAAGAATTTCTGTTCATTTGTCTATTTGAATACGTTATTCGAATAAATATTTAAGCACAATTGATGGCATATTTTAACTCTCCCGCCAATTATCTACCCTGCTTCCCCTTGCAGGTACTCTAAACTTAACAAACCACAAACTATCGGCTGGATTATTGCGCTTGCGGATGTGAGCAGATTCAGGCTGGCACCACTTTGTGATGGTCCTGAACTCACCGGTGAATCGTACTGGTTCCAGTTCCCATCCTCTTCCTCCCAGTACCAGAGCCACTCGGTGCTGAGTATGGAGGTGGGCTGGAGGACTGAGGAGATGGAGGAGAGACGCCTGACCTTCTGGAATCCACGCGTCATTGTCTCAAACCACACCGCTCCTCCATCCACCATGCTGCAGGAAACATCACACACCGTTGACCCTCAGTATGTGGGTTTAGAGATCACAAGTGCAGCATAAAAACACAACGCAACACTTGTTCAATCAATTCAATAATGAAAAACAGACAGGATTAAGGGGACAATAGAAATCAACCGGAGCATACTGAGGTTTCAAATTGGGATTAAACAGAGTAGGCTCATTTCAACTAAAAGGCTTTTAAAGTGGGATAAAACAGAGTAGGCTCATTTGAAGAAAAAATATTTTAAACTGGTATAAATGGTGTACACTAATTTCAGCAAAAAGGGTTTCAAACTGGGATAAAACAGAGTAGGCCAATTCAAACAAAGGGGTTTCTAACTTGCATTAAAACGGACTAGGCTCATTTAAACAAAAATAGTTTCAAACTGATCTTAAACCGAGCAGGCTAATTTAAACAAAAGCGGTTTCAAACTGGTATTAAACGGAATATGCTCATTTAAATAAAAAGGGTTTTAAACTGGTATTAAACCGAGTAGGCTAATTTAAACAGAAAGGGTTTCAAACTTGGATTAAACGGACTAGGCTCATTTAAACCAAAGGGTTTTGACTAGAGATGTACAAGCAGTGGCAGGTCTGCTTGTAACGACTAGAGTCTCCTCATCCTATCAGCACCTTCAATCCTATACGCTTTCGTGTGTCCCATACCTGTATGTTATTTTGGGGTCACAGTAATCCTCTTCTATCTTCTCTGAGCTGTCCAGCAGCGTCCACTGATGGCCCTCCAGAACTTCCCATCTGTAAGGCAGCTTGTAATGAGCTCCGAAACACTTTTCTGAAGAAGACGGAGGAACAATTGATTATTTATTGGTGATTCATGCGGCTAACACATCAGGTCATCTCTGGTGCACTGGTGGCATCAGGTTTGAAAGCTGTCTTCTATGCGATGGGTTCTAAAATATGATCTATTCGTTTGAACTCACCTACGGGTTGGATACAGTTGCCTTCGAGGAAGAGCAGACAAATCTCGGTTTTATCTGAAAGACACAACAAACAATGAACAATTGTTTTCAGATCCAAGGACGAGCACTTCCACGTAAGTTTTAAAATGTGTTTTAAAAATTTTCTCCAGTTCTCCAGACATCGTGTTGCACTTAAAACAATTTTTACTACGTCATAATACATAACATTCATGACACCGTGTTGCATTTCAAGTAATATTTAGTCATTGTTTTGAAACAGATATATCAATGTAAATGGAATGCATTTATACAGCACTTTTATAACCAGTGGCCACTCAAAGTGCTTTACGATATTGCCGAACTTTCACCCATTCATGCACACCGACGGCAGTGTTAGCCACGCAAGGCAACAGTCAGCTCGTCGGGAGAAGTTAGGGTGAGGTATCTTGGTCGGAGACACCTCGCCACTCAGCTAGGAGTAGCCGGGGAATTGAACTAGCAATCTTTCGGGTACCAGCCAACCCACGCTGCCTCCTGAGCCACGCGCCCCCAATGTGCTGATTCACTCACTAGTAGCACCAGCACCAGCAGCAGGGACCTGATTGGCCTGTCCGGCCTGCTTGGCCTTGGCCTCCAGGACCTCCTTGTTGATGTACATCGACTCCATGGCCGCCATGAGGTCGTTGGGGATGCGGCTCTTCTGCAGCATCTCAAAAGGCTGCGGCTCGTAGAAATCGTGGGCCCGCGAGCCGCAGCAGTTACGACGCAGGTATCGCTCACAGATGTGGATCCTAATGCAGCCCTCCTGGCATCCGTTGTTGGTGTAGTCGAAGCACACCTTCGAGGGAGAGGAGAGGGGGTGTTTATGGATGATTGCCTCAGGGAAATTCACGTGGCAAGGCAATGGTGATCTCCATAGTAAAAGATAAATTAAAGAAAGACATTTTAAAGAATTTTAAATCAGATTCAGAATTAAACTTTTATTTTGGAATTCAATTTCAAAGTTGGATTCCAAAAGAAAAAGTGATTTAACTGTTGGTAATGTTTTCTCACAAAATTAAAGTTAAAGTGTATTTTGAGGAACAGAATCACTTCAACCCTCTATGTGTTGCATTCTGACAGTATACCAAAAAAATACCCACGCTAACGTTTGGTGGACGAAGTACTCAGACCACGTACTTGGGTAAAAGTTGAGATACCTAGTGTAAAATATTACTCCAGTAAAAGTGGAAGTACTCCCTTTAAACGTCAAAAAAGAACTTGGGTTCAAATGTACTTAAGTATCAAGAGTAAAAGTAATTTGGTGGAATGTAGTTCCAATGTCTAGCTATGTCGTTTTTGAAACCTTTATGCACTCAAATCATTTAAGGTTAAAAAAAAAAAACACTAACAACACTCTAAATACAATGTTTTATATTTGTGATATCTGATACTGACATCATTTGAAACCAGAAAATGCATTTCCTGCAGAAAATGCGGTGAGTGCTGTAGTGCCAAAGTGAGGTTGAAAATGTTTTAGTAAAGCCACATAGAGGTAAAGAAATGTTAAATGGTGTGTTTGTGTGTGTGTGTGTGTGTGTGTGTGTGTGTGTGTGTGTGTGTGTGTGTGTGTGTGTGTGTGTGTGTGTGTGTGTGTGTGTGTGTGTGTGTGCAGGGACACAGCCACGGAAAATGTATGTTTGGTACATGAGCTAAAATAAAACAACCCTGAAAATAGTCTTACAGAAATTAATATTACATTTATGTAGAACTTCAACTTGAAATAATCATACAAGAACTTAAAGAACATCAACCTTTCAGTCAACACAAGCTCGACTAAACATCATGAATCAAATCTCCTTACGACTGACGCAGAGGTTTGAGTGACAGATCTAATGTCCCTCCCTCGCCCCTAATAACTATTGGACATTAGCCGCGTTTACATGGACACTTCTGATCCGATTAGATTTCTAATTGGAATCGATCGATTCCTATCATGCAATCCGAATGTATTGTATACACGGCATTTACAAAAGTGGTAAGTGTACGTTCATATGTATCTCGCACACAACCGTTATGTTGGTCTGGACTTACATGATATATGATGCTAAAAATTGGATGTCAAATAACTTTCTCCAGTTAAATTCAGATAAAACTGAGATACTCAACATTGGATCACAGCACATGTCAAAGCAAATAAACTGTAAAGTCTGCACAATATACCAGGGAGCAACAACAAGCATATAAGCTGTAATAACCACACATAGCCACAAGAAGGCAGCACCATCGCACATATGAAGAAGCCGGAGGCGGGGACTCAAGGCCCCGTCCACACGAAGCCGATTTCATGGCGAAACCGCAAAGGTCTTGTACGGTTCGGCCTTCCGTCCACACGAAGCCGGCGAATCCGCTGACCGAAACCGCAAACTTCTGAAACCACCCTCGGAGGTGGTTTCAAATCTATCCGGTTTCGTTTTGGTTTCGTGTGGACGCCTGAAACCGACTGAAACCGCAAACCATGACGTCATCGCCCCACCCCTCGACCTCCTAGCCAATGGCTCTTAAGCCCGCGGAGTCTCAGAAATCACAACAAAAAAGATGATGGCGGACTACAAGCTTGTAATCGTTCTGCAGCATATCATGTCCCTTGTTGGGTTGCTAAGCCATTATTTATTGAGAATCTAGTTCGCCATCGTAGAAGAGCTGTTTGTTTGTGTTGTTAGTGGTTCGGGGGGCAGCCTTTATGCGCATGCTCGCCTCTTCTTCTTCTTCTGGATTTGTGTACCAGAAGCAGCGCCCCTTATGGGCCTGGAATGTTTACTACAGCGTTTCTACAGATCTATCCGGTTTCGCTTGGCTTCGTCTTTACGGAGATACTTCGAAACCGGATAGATCGAAACCGTAACGGTTTCGCCCGTTTCGGCTTCGTGTGGACGGGGCCTCAATATCATAGCCAATCAGATTACATACTACGTCATAAAGGCCGAGCCTACTCCGTATCTAAACAGCGCGTAAGCAAGAATAGAGCAGAAACTCTAGAGGTAGGGTAGCCAGGATGCCCTGTTAAGCGTCTCTCCACGTGTGTATATACAATTCCCCTCCTTTTGCTTCATAGTTACCATACCGAAACTTTAACAAATTAAGTGAGTTAAAAGCAATCCTGATTTGATAACCTTTTCTAAAGGAACACGACAGCGTTGGCTTTGAACCTGTCTGGGCGGTACTTAATAGTGAAACGAAAGTCTGCCAGCTGAGCAACCCAGCCATGCCCTGAGGCATTTAATTTGGCTGTTGAAAGGACATAAATCAAAGGATTATTGTATGAATAGACAGTGAAATGTGAGTGGTAAAGGTAATCCGGGAAGCGCTCACAGCACCTGCTTTTCAGGCGGTGTCAGTGTTCGTGAACCATATGCTATTACCACCATTTTCCCTTTCTGTCTTTGGTAAAGGACTGCTCCCAGACCCTCTTCTGATGCATCACATTGAAGCGTAAAGGGCTCAGTGAGATAGGTAGCCTAAGAAGAGCGGCGGTGTCAACTTGTCAATGAGAGAGTGCAGCCTTTCTTGATGGCTTGATGGCTGTGTCCAGTCAATGGGGCAAATTGGGGGCAAAATTACCTTTGTTTCTTGTGTTCAACCCTTTCTTGTCTTTTCCCCTTGATACAGTGGTTTTGCTAACCTGGAAAAGTTTGGTATACATGTTTTTGTAGTAGAAGAGAAATCCTAGCAGTTCTCTCAGGTCACCCACTGTTGCAGAGACACCACCTGACACCATGCGTCCAAGAAAGCGCACCTTCCTCTTGAATGCTTCACACTTGCCTGGACTCAGTTTGACACCATGCTTCTGGTATCGCTGTAGCACTCTTTAGATGCACTGGAGATGACCCTCGAAGCTGGAACTATGTACCAGGTTATCATCCAGGTACGGTTGACACATGAAATCTCTTAGGCCACACAAACACTCCTCCATGTTTCTTTACAATTCGGCAGAGGCCGAGCTTAGGCCAAATGGGATTCTAGTCCAGTGTTATGAACCCTAAGGAGTGATGAATGCTGTTAGGGGTTTGCTCTGCTCATCTAAGAAGCCTTGGTGGTAGGCAATACCCTTGTCCAGGACTGAAAACCAATAGCTGCCAGTAAGAGAGTCCAGCATGTCTTGTATTCTGGGAATTGGCAGTCAGGTACTGACTTTTTTCCTACCGTACATAGGGGAATTTAATCATGCCTATCTCTCTACATCACTCCCAACTTTTCACCAAATTGTCATGTGCCCTACCAGAGACAATAAAACACTGGATTTACTGTATGCAAACACACAGGGATGCATACAGATCCACAGCCCTTCCTCCCCTTGGCAGGTCAGACCATAACCTGGTTCTAATTAGTCCCACCTACACACTCGTTGTTCAGTGGCAACCGGTAACCACAAGGACGGTCAGGAGGTGGTCTCAGGAAACCCATGAGCTCCTGCAAGGGTGTTTTGAGGCTACAGACTGGGATGTGCTCTGCGAACCACATGGGAATAACATTGACTCCCTGACGGACTTTATAACAGACTACATCTCCTTCTGTGTTGATAATGTGGTACCTGCTAGGAAAGTGAGGTGCCTTGCAAACACTTTCACACCAGTGACTTAAAAGTTCTGCTAAACAAGAAGAAGGCATTTAGGGACGGTGACAGAGAAAAGCAGAAGAGCGTACAGAGGGAGTTGAGAGTGAGGCTGAGAAAAAACAAAGAGGAGGAAGCATTCAGGAGGAAGCTGGAGAGCAAGCTCCAGCAGAACAACATAAGGGATGTGTGGTACGGTATGAAAACCATAACCGGTTTCAAAGTGAAAGGAAATCAGGTAGAAGGCAGTCAGGAAAGGGCCAATGAGCTGAACGGGTTCTTTAATAGGTTCAGAACAGGGCCTTTGGCTACCTCCCCGGCCTCTGATAGCCACACAGACCCAACATCCTCCCCCCTCACAAAGGCCCCCCGCGCCCGCAAGTTAATTGGACCTCACCTACTCCCCCCCCAACATGCTCTGACCCCCACGAGATCCCACAAGTTTTCAATGGGGTTAAGGTCAGGACTGCTAGCAGGCCATTCCATCCTCTCCACTCCCACATTCTGGAGGTAGTCTCTGATAAACCCCGCCCTGTGGGGGCGAGCGTTGTCATCTTGGAGGATAGAGTTCGGTCCCGGACTGTGGAGATATGGGATTACCACTGGTTGTAGAATCTCATCTCTATATCTCTCTGCATTGAGATTGCCTCCAATGATCACAAGCCTCGTTTTTCCAGTGAGGGAGATGCCACCCCACAACATCACACTGCCTCCACCAAAAGAGTTATTCTATCGGTGCAGCAATAAGCATCGTGTTCTCCACGTCTTCCCCACACTTCGACCCTACGATCCAACTGCCATAGGCAGAATCTGGACTCATCACTGAACATAACGTTCCTCCATATGTTCAGCTTCCAGTGCACGTGTTGCCGACACCAGTGCAAACGGGCCTGACGGTGAAGGGCAGTCATGGCAGGACTCCTGGGAGCCCTATGAGACCGGAGGTTGGCTGGGTGTAGTCTGTTCAGGATTGTCTGGGCAGAGAGCCGTCGGCCATGTCGTCCTGCAAACCTTGGTTGCAAATCTGTAGAAGACAGCCTACGGCACCTAAGTGCTGACAGGGTGATGAAATGGTCTTCTTATGGTGTCGTCTTCTTGGGACGCCCACGTCGCGGCCTGTCTTTGACATCCTCCGTTATATAGAACTTGGCCTTCAGTTTGGAGATGGTACCTACCTAGGGTACCGAAGGTTTGTTTCAGGTTAGAACACCTAGGTCAAGACATCAGGTGTCTCCACCGCCATTTTCCCGTTGGTAGCAGCTATAGTTGACTTTTGCTGCTAGCCCACTCCACCAGAGAATTTCTGTTGGCCCCAGTGTATCCAGGATTAGGGGGAGTGTCAGGGATGGATTGAAGGAAGCGGTCAATGCTGTTGATGCTGCTATACTTGGAGCTTCCAAGCGGCCGTACACAGGACAGGACAGGGTACTAGGGCTCACTCCAAATAATGTTTTTGCGGAACACCAGCTTGAAGTTGCCCAATCAAATGCCAATTAGGCACCTGATTGGCAGCACCTGGGGGTACCAGAAGCTCAAAACAATTCTCAATAGCAACAGCAAAATATCCGCTTTGGCAATGGCAGAAAAGATTTGACAACATTTTTCATGGGCGCAACCGACCTACTCAGCGCTGATGCTCATCCCACAAATGCATGTTCCTTACAAATGGGGCACCATTTGAAAGGGAACTAAACAGGCTTTCCAATGGTATAAGATCTATTGCCAAAAAGCATTGTTATCACAGAGAAATAATCGACCAAACACAACTTTCCTTACTTTTTGTGCTAAGTTTATATCAACCTGTATTTTTAATTTTGCACCTGTATATTGGACCATCCATTCCACTTTTTCTATCCTAGGTATTGTGGGCTCATGGTTTTGTATAGGTGGGATATGTATGCATACACGTTTTGTGTTGTGTTGTGTGTGTATGTATGTTGGCTGCTGGAACATCTAAATTTCTCTGCTGAGATGAATAAAGTATATCTTATCTTATGTCTCATCTTAAAAAGTGCCAGTGCCTGTTTTGTGCTAATATTCAACCAAAGTGTGAGCTCTCGATGTGTGTGTGTGTGTGTGTGTGTGTGTGTGTGTGTGTGTGTGTGTGTGTGTGTGTGTGTGTGTGTGTGTGTGTGTGTGTGTGTGTGTGTGTGTGTGTGAACTGCACTGATGTTGACAGCCTCTCGCTGGTGTGTGTGCTCCGTCCCCTCATTGGTTCTCATCAAGGTTCTATTTTTAGTGCGTGCCGAGTTTAGGGATTACTGACGTCATTCTGAACAACACAAAACAAACCGTTTCTCCTCCTCTCCTTGAAACACACCGATCCACGCATGGACCCAGGGACCGCCTCTCACCGCTGGACTGGGTGTGCGCGTCTGCGTGTGTACAAGTCAGCACGTTCCTGTGTATGTGTGTCAGCATGTCCGTGTGTTTTCATTTGCGCGTGTGTCAGTGTGTACGCGTGTGTTTGGGTTTATGTCAGCGTATACTGTACGTGTGCATGCGTATGTTTGTATGCGTGTCCGCGTGTACGTATGTGTGTGTGTGTCAGCACGTACGTGTCAGCATGTACGTGTGTTTGTGTATGTGCATGTGTAAGTACCCATGTGAGTGTGTACCTGGGTGCATGCATGAGTACGCAGGTTTGTGTCTGTCTGTCTGTCTGTCTGTCTGTCTGTCTGTCTGTCTGTCTGTCTGTCTGTCTGTCTGTCTGTCTGTCTGTCTGTCTGTCTGTCTGTCGTTCTGTCTGTCGTTCTGTCTGCCTGTCTGTCTGTCTGTGGCGCAGGTGAGACTCACGCAGGTGGGAGGGCAGCCGGGCGGGGTCCTCCTCCATGCGGCCGGTGGGCCGGGCGGCGGACTGAAAGAGAACGAGCACACACACACATGCACACACGCGCACACACACACACACGTCACTGAGGGGGCTTTCGCTTTGGTAACACTTTCTTTTAAACCACTCAGATTCTTTCAGACATTATCTCATTTAAATTGCTGTTCAAAACCTGTCGTCCACACACGTCTACAGGAACGACCGGGTTCCCACATCTCACTTTCACTTCAGAAGAGGAAGTGCAATGTTGTATTTGACTAAACAAATTTCTTCCAATGCCTGGCCAAACTCGGGGCACTTCAAATTTGAAAGTGGCATCAACGTTTATAAGATGACGCAGAAGAAGGGACGATTAGGAATAAATGTTGCATGGGTGAAGTGACCCACCATGCAACAATACAAACAAAAAACTCAATCTCCCAGCCTATGAAGTCTCTCCATCACATAGGCGTGTAAGGACTAACTAGTTACCAAACCAGTTTACCATTGAGTCGTCACTCGAAAGTCCGAGGGCTAACCACACCCTCTTATAAAACAACCTTCCTGGAATTTATCACTCCGTCAACACTATACCACGTATTATACCACACGCCAGGTTATTTTAAGAGAATGGATCAGACAGACAAAACTGGCTTACCATGTATAACCCAGTCAACACTACAACAGACTTCAAAAGGCTCTGCTTACCTGTGCCGGCTCGCCAAGTTGAGTTGTCCGGATCGCGGCCTTCCGGGCTTGCTCCCCAATTGATGAAAAACTATTTTGATCCTTTGTGGTGTGGCGGTCTCGTGCCTCCTCTATGACTCGGAGAGTGGTAAATGTTCAACACGTGGTTTATTCTAACAGAGACACACGGTAAACAAGCTTGAGTTCTGGAGGTGGTTCATGAAGCATCTCCCAAACACAGGTAAACAAACAGTTTATATTGCAAGTGGGAGGAATTGTAAATAAGCCACGCCTACACGTTCTAGTTTACCCAGGTAAACCTTTGGTCTGTCTTGGCTTTAGCGGAATGGCAAAGTGGCCATGTTTGTAGTCTTTAACTTATCTACAAAATCATCAAACCTTATATGGAGTTGTCCATTACGTGGAGAACCATTCATAACTGTTGACACATGTCATCAGAAATAGCATAGACTAAAATAATTTACATCACCAACCCTTTCCTAGCCCTTAATTTTATTTTTTAACGCTTTAGAGCGTGCATGTTCCTTATTTAGTCATCCCGGAAGAAACTTAGGTTTCGTTTTCCAATCATAAGAAAAGGAAACTCATGCCGACTGCTGCCGTGAATAACCTCGACCCTTAACAAGTCTAAACGAAAGACAAGTCTATCGTTTAGACTTGTCTTGCTTCGTTTCTGTGTGTGCAAAAAAAAACCTATTTTTTTCTTTTTTTAAGGTTGGTTGGGGGACAACCTACCTATGCCTCTATGCTAAAACCACCACTGCTCTCACTCCAAGTTGTACACGGCTGTGAACTCGGTGGGTTCATGGACCTTGTAAAGAAAGGGTGGGTCGCGTTTATTCACGGCAGTAGTCGGCTTGAGTTTCCTTTTCTTACAATTGGAAAACGAAACCCAAGTTTCTTCCGGGATGACCAAATAAGGAACATGCACACTCTAAAGAAGGGTAATAAACAGCATTGAAAAACCTCTTATTAACATCATTGTATAATAGGTTTTAGATCATATCTTTAAGTTATTGATTATTTTTTTCCATAACTATTATTTATTTATTTGTTATCAATTGTAGTAATACAATAACGACATAAAGTACAACTAATATAGGGCTGTACAAACTACGGATCGACCGATACCGATTTTTTAGGGCCGATACGATACCGATATTTTTTCATCAGCCTTAGCCGATACGCCGATACGCAGATACCGATTTTCTTGAGCCGTTTCTTTTTTTTTTTTTTTTTTTTAAAGGAATATTTATTGAACTTCAATATAAAAAACAATATTTAACAAATAGTAAAAACAGGTGAAGTAGAACAAGTAAGAACAAGTAGATGAAGAATATTTAACAAATATTAAAAACAGCTGAGGTAGAAGAAGAAAAAAAAAAAATAATAATCGGTGAAAATCAGCCGCGTATCAGCCGGTACGATACACGTAAAAAACGTAAATATCGGCCGATGATATCGGCCGACCGATATATCGGTCGATCCCTAGTACAAACCCCTTTGCACAATCTTTGAACACAACCCATAGGTAAGTTGTAGGTCTACTGGCTTATGAATATCATACATCCCATTCTTTCTTTTTGTGTTACTATTTAAACTTTCTTGACGGGTAACAACTCTGCGCTAGACCCGTCTCTGTCTCTCCCATGGGCGGTACAGCGCTCTGTTGCCCTCTGGTGGCAGAGACGCACCACGCCCCTCAGAGGACGAGTCGGGAAAAGTGGGCCACCGTGAGGGCCGCCATGGTCAGCGATACTCTTTCCTGCTCGCTTCCTCCGCTCCGTGGCTGCACAGATATCGATGGGGCAATTTATCCAAGCGGGTGTCTCTGGATGGGGGCGGACACGCCATACTGATCACCTGTCATCAGTGAGGTGCGGATCAGAGTTCATGTCTGGAGTCTGTCCAGACGTCGCCGACTAGCAGTTGCCATAGAAACGTCCATCAATTGAAGAGCGTCTTTGGTGACTGTGGACGTAGGGAGGAGGGGGGGTTGGATGTTGAGCGGCCACTTCCCTTCATGTGCTGGGAGATTGAGTTACAGTGGGAATCTGACACCCTGATACACACTCCCACACACACACGGGGGTAATGCCCGGGCTAGAATAGCCCCTTTTCACAGAGGACAAACACAAGTCACTCAGCAGTACTATAGGGGTCTGCTGCTCTCAGGGCACTGGTAGTAGACTTGTGATTGCTTGTTGAGGGAAGTTTAGTTTAGTCTACCTGTCACCTGCCAGAAATAGGGCTAGGACACCAGCCTTAATGGATGGCCTTGAAGTAAATTGTTACACAAAATATAATTTTGTGTTGGCCGTTGGTGGAGTTCGTTACTGAAGGTGGAGTTCGTTACTGAACCCCAGTTTTTAGCCCAGTTTAAAACCTCACTTTGCTCCTGTTGTATTCCCAATGTCTGGTCAATTTTAATCATTGATTTGATGCAACAAAAGTTGTGTTGTGTTTTTATGCTGCACTTTTTATGCTGATCTCTAAACCCACATACTGAGGGTCAAAGGTGTGTGATGTTTCCTGCAGCACGGTGGATGTAGAAGCGGTGTGCTTTGACACCATGACGCGTGGACTCCAGAAGGTCAGGCGTCTCTCCTCCATCTCCTCAGTCCTCCAGCCCACCTTCCTACTCACCACCGAGTGGCTCTGGTACTGGGAGGAAGAGCATGGGAACTGGAACCAGTACGATTCACCGGTGAGTTCAGCACCATCGCAAAGCGGCGCCAGCCTGTATCGGCTCACATCCGCAGACGTAAGACGATAGTTTGTTTGTTGTTTGTAAACGTTAAGTTTAGAGTACCTGCTAGGGGGGCCAGGGTAGATTATTGGTGGTAGAGTACAAAAAATGCCATAAATTATGCTCAAATAATATTTATTTAAAGAACTGACCTGAAAGGATAAAAAAACAGAAATACTAATCCGTTTTGTTCTTACAAAAGCTCCCGTGTGTGTGTGTGTGTGTGTGTGTGTGTGTGTGTGTGTGTGTGTGTGTGTGTGTGTGTGTGTGTGTGTGTGTGTGTGTGTGTGTGTGTGTGTGTGTGTGTGTGTGTGTGTGTGTGTGTGTTAATTCGCCCACTCGCTCGCTCCAGACCAACAGCAGCACAGAGCTGGAGCAGAAGTTCCAGAACGACCCCCAGGAGGTGATGGAGTTCACTGCAGGGTCCCAGGACTACACAATCAAGGGCGCACTCACACTAGGCAAGTTTGCCTGTTCCGTGCTGCAGGAAGATTCAGCACGATTCCCCCCCCTCCCCACTCCCCCCGCTGGCCCGTGGTCGCAGCTGGACACCACGCTTGGTGATGACGTATTTATCGTATTACGACGTGATGACATATGTATGAAGGAGCAATCGTGCCCAGTGCCCATTGGCCGTCGCACTGGGCACGATTGCTCCTTCATGCATACGTCATCACGTCGTAATACGATAAATACGTCATCACGTCATGTTTAAAATGATTGTTGTGGAGAAGAAGGGCATGGACCTATAAAGAAAGAAGGGTCTTTCTTTATAGAGAAAGAAGGGTACTGCTTACGAACTGGCATGTTGGTAAGCAGGTCCGCATCCTTGGCCAGTGCCATGACCGTGCCAAGGGCCACGCATGTGCCCAGTGCCACGCCCATGCCCAGTGCCACGCCCGTGCCAAGAGCAGCACGCATGCCAACAGCCATGCCCATGCCCAGTGCCAAGCCTGTGCCCAGTGCCACGCCCGTGCCCAGTGCCACGCCCGTGCCCAGTGCCACGCCCGTGCCCAGTGCCACGCCCATGCCCAGTGCCACGTCCGTGCCCAGTGCCATGTTTGTGCGCAGGTCTGCGTTCTTGGCCAGTGCCACGCCCGTGCCAAGGGTCACACCCGTGCCCAGTGCCACGCCCGTGCCAAGAGCCACACGCATGCTAACGGGCATGCCCATGCCCATGCTCAGTGCCACGCCCGTGCCTAGTGCCAAGGCCACCAACGTCCGTGCCAAGAGCCACACACGTGCCAACGGCCACGCCTGTGCCCAGTGCCACGCCCATGCCCAGTGCCACGTCCGTGCCCAGTGCCAGGTTTGTGCACGGGTCTGCGTTCCTGGCCAGTGCCACGCCCGTGCCAAGGGCCACGCCCGTGCCCAGTGCCACGCCTGTGCCAAGAGCCACACACGTGCCAACGGCCACGCCCGTGCCCAGTGCCACGCCCGTGCACAGGGCCACGCCCCTCCGCAGATTGACAGCCACGCCGGTGTACACCCAGGCCTACGAGGAACCCACTTCACAGTTCTACGTCCCCCCGCCCCCGACCTCCCCTAGCCCGAAGAAGTGTGTGGTGAGCTAGGGCGGGACGGGGCGGGGAGGCGGGGCTAATAAGGTGGACTCGGGAGTCATGGAGACACGCCCCTGGAGGACTTTGGGAATCTGTTTTGGTTTTTTAGATCTACCTTTGGGTCGTGAAAGGGCGGTGGTTCTGTGGAAGGGCTTTGGGTCTCGACTCGCCCTTCAACATGAGGTATATTCTGAAAAGCCGGAGGTATACTAATAAGAAAATGTATTGATGTACGTCACAATTATGCAATACACACACAGAAAAATGCTTTATGGTAACCGTGGGAGATGATATTTGAGTTGCTCTGTGCATATGAGCTTGATTGCACAGTTGAATAATTTTTCAAATCGATGGAAACCACAGCTGGCCTTGATGAAGGATTCATGACGCATCCAGTCTGTCCACACGTCAGCGAGAGGACGTCATCACGAGTGTATATAAAACATTTAAATGTCTGTACTGACCTGTGGCCAGCAGAGGGCAGCAACTACACACGAACCAACGCCACTACGACCAATGTCATGATTGCGTTTGATTACCTTAAAATACAGGTTGTTTTGCAGGGTTAAAAACATTATTTATTTGCTGTAGTGTGTATCATCCTGAAGGAACAAGCTGTGATAGCTTTTTTAACTGTAAATGTATTTTTAAAATATATATACATTTATTGAAAAATCTGATCGTTTTTGAGTCTGTATTGTTTCTGTGCCAATTGTAGTCTCGATTATCAGTAAGTAAATTTTCTTAGCCCATTTACTTAACACATACGTACATGCAGAAGTACCCTGTGATCTGTGATGACCAAGGCCACCAGCGACGTTACACCCCCTCACGTCGCGAAGTAGCCCCTGAAAGAGGGGGTGAACACGGCTAACGACGAGAGATCTGGCCCAATCTGGCAACACGGTCAGAGATGTGTGTTGTGGAAAACTATGATGTGATCCTAATCATTGAGTTATAATCCTAAAGCATACAGGTTGCCTTCGTCTCTGCGGTTAACATAGGACTGCTTACAGGGGCGTAGCACCAATTTCTGGGCCCTATATACAAGAAGTCCTGATGCCCCCCCCCCCCATTTTGTGATGTCATGACGTCTGGGGCTCACTAGCCTACATGCCTTAAGTTATTATGCATCATGTAGAATAATTAAGGCTTGGTATTCATTTAATATTAGCTTGCTTCAGATCAATAGCCTGCTGTTGCACTATTAGCCAACCGTACACTTTATTTATCCTTTACTTTAATAACCAAGGCCTTATCAGTTGAAAGTGTAGCCTATTGTCTGCTCTTGCTTTGGGTCGTCTGTTTGTTTTATGATTTTGGTACTCAAACGTTTTCATGGCAATGCAGCTTCCACCAGTATTAACAGTATTTATAGTATTGACAATTACATAATTGATAATTAGTGTTTTAATTGGCATACTCTTGTATAATGATGACGATTGTGCAATGGCCTTTTGATTGATTCATGCAGATTGTGTTATGCAAATATACGCAAGTATACTATAATGAAATCGCCTTTGTAATACAACCCAGGAAAACAGATGGAACGTCAAAAAGCCCCCATCCGTCGACGGGCGGAGGCAGTGTGAATGCAACCTCGTTCACACTACATGCGATCCTTCGAAGGATCTCAATGACTTTGCCTCGGACGCTCTCGAAATGGATTGTGGGTCCGTCTGTTCGGTTGGCTCAGTGGTCTGCGTCAAAAGTTGAGAAATTTTCAACTTTTCAGGCAGCGACGGATCCGTTGGCTAATCAGATTGTGTTTTGCAAATATGCGCAAATACACTGTCCAGCTTCTTCCTGCTTGTTATTGCAAAATGGATCCAGTTGTCGCTTGGAGTGTATTTGCATAACCGTGATCTGATTGGCCGACGGATCCATCGCTGCCTGAAAAGTTGGACGATTCTCAACTTTTTGACGCAGGCCATGGAGCCAACAGAACAGACGGACCCACAATGCATTTCAAGAGTCCCATGCAAAGTCAATAAGATCTGTCGACAGACAGAGGTAGTCGCCTTGTTCACACTAAATGCGTCTGTCGACGGATGACCGAGGGCGTGTGTGACGTATACGGGACTATTCTTTGTAGACGCATACTGCAGCTGAAGAGGAGGTTTGGGGAATGTCTAGTGCTGGCTTGAGACCAATGGGGGTGTCGGTGAGAACACAGGGTTGTCCAGTCAGAGTTCCAAGTTGCATAGGCTTTATGTCCAAAGGTGCGAGCAGGGCTGTATGGATGGGTCTTGGTAGGTATGATGCTAATGTGCAACTAGGTGTGATGGGTAGGTAGTTAGGTAGGATATGTGTGTTAAGGTAGGATGTGTGTGTGGCTAAGGTAGGATGTATGGGCTAAAGTAGGATGTGCGTTAAGGTAGGATGTGTGTGTGGCTAACAGTGATTGTAATAACGCCGTTTAAAAGAACGGCTTTAGTTATTTTTTCAGTAACGGGGTAATCTAACTAATTACTGTTTCCGTCGTTACAACGCAGTTATCGTTACTGTATGTTAAATGCGGTGCGTTACTATTAATTGAATGAATTGAACTGCGTAATCCGAACGCATCCCTGGCTCCACACTCAAACTTCTCGGGAGGAGACCAGGTGGGTTAACAAGATAAGCGATTATGATTGGCTAAGGCAGAGTCATGTTTCATGGTAGCCAATCGGATCCAGTGTTTTTAGACACAAGCCAGGACACGCGCGCCGCACACGCACACACCAAACTGATTCGATTAAGCAGCAGAAATGGCAAGTCCGGAGCAATCCGATGAAAAGTTGGCATTTTCCGTAGTATTCGGCAGATGTTCCACAGCCTTAGCAACCAAGCAAATTCAAATTCAGTTGGAAGTATATCAGGGCCTTGCATCGGCAGTTCAACCATTTAAAAAATCCAAATCCTTTGACAAAGCAACTTATTTTTTTTTACAGTAACGCAAATAGTTACTTTCCATGGGAACTAGTTACTTTTATTATAGAGTAATTCAGGTACTAACTCAGTTACTTTTTGGAACAAGTAGTGAGTAACTATAACTAATTACTTTTCTAAAGTAATGTTCCCAACACCGGTGGCTAAGGTATTTGTGGCTGACCCCGGGATTCCACCGGACGCGTTACGGCAGCGCAACGCTGCCTTGCGAGCCAGGCATATTCACGCGAGATCACGAGATCACGCAATAATCCTAAACCTAATGTACTCACCTTCCACTCCCAAAACTACTGCAATTAAATGCCACGCTTTGTCGTTCCGGCCATTGTCATTATAAAAAGGATGATTTGGTACATAAATGACTTCATGTTGCTGAACTTCGACAATGAGTCTCTCGTCGTCCATGTTGCCGACCCTCTGAGACCCTTTGATTGATTGACTGCTGACCTGGTGCCACCGGTCATGACGTAATAATGTTGATGTGAAGTTGTGATAGGCTACATGAGCTGAGTATTGTGTTTCATTTTGAAAATTTACCGGATGCTCTATGGCTTTTACTTTTTCACTTCCTGCCCTGCTCGATCTGCTCTGTTGAAATTGACGCGGTTCAGCAACGGCTTGCGGCAAAAATAGAAATCCTACGGAATGATAGCGCTGCGGCACGGCGAGCCGCTCCTGGGACGCTGCTGAGACGTTACGCAGCCATGCCCGGTGGAAATGGTCTCATTGATTAGAGTGGAACCTATCTGCTGCGGTGACCGCGGCCAAGACGTGCCGCAGCCGTAACGCTGCCGTAACGCGTCCGGTGGAATCAGGCCTTAAGGCAGGATATGTGTGGTTTTTGGAAAGCAAACAAAATGAACAACAATCAGCTCCACAATGCATTGCCACAAGTTCAGTTCAATAAATCGTACAAGCCTTATAAGGTTAGATAACAAAATCCATTGACCACAAAACAACTCAGATTCTTTGTATGCGCATTGCGCACACAAGGAGTTCAAGGTAGAGCTCTCAAGGTGTTCAGTGCTTCTGAACAAAGGAAAGGGGTGTGGTCACAAGTGAGGCTTAAATAGTGTGTGGCAGGGCAGGGAGTAATTAACTGATTGATATGGGCTAATTGGGGAAATGAAGGGGGAAATAAAGGGGCGTAGCTCTGGGTCTGAGGTGAGGAGGGAAGCAGAAATCGACCAAACAGCAGCCAATCAAGTCGCTTGCTTCTATAAGCCGATGTGTGGATATAAATACAAAAGATGACACAAACAACAGGTGTCAATAATATGCCAGTTGGCATGCAGCATCCAAGACATTTCTGAACTTATGTTATGGCGACCATGAAGATACATTGAAGGACATTTGCGGCATGCCTTGACGCAAGGTTACATGTTTTTGGAGGCGCACGTCAGGCCTTGCGATGGTGGCGCCTCACAAAAATTGTAACCTTGCGTCGATGCAACGCAGTAGCAAGGGCTGTGATTGGTCCGCTAACGTAAACCCGACGCAGGACCAAAAAAGGTTCACGACGGTGTCGGAGCGACTGCGTGGTCGTTGCGTTGCGTCGACGTCCAACCATAGAAGGGTTTTCCGGGATGGCTGAGGGTACACACGCATGTTGTAAAGAAGGGTAATAAACAGCATCATGAATTGTTATCGATTCATCTGTTATTTTTTTATTGTTGTTGGGATAAAAAGTTGTAATACAATAGAGATATAAAGCACAACTAAGGGCTATACACAAACACAGCAAACACAGTTGCAAACACAACTCAGAGGTAAGTTGTTGGTCTATTGGTTTCTGAATGTCACACAACCCATTATTTCCTTTTGTGTTACTATCTTTCTTGACGGGTTACAAGCTTAAATTTACATTTAGGGCATTTAGCAGACGCTTTTATCCAAAGCGACTTACAATAAGTACATTTGTACATTTGTCAATAAGTACAAGCTGCTGTCATTTTCTTCAGCACAAGGGCATGATCAACGGGCCTAGTTCAACTGACTCTGTACACGATTGGCTGCTTGCCGTCGCTTCCCTGTCGTCATCGTCAGCCAATAGTGCACCAAGGGGAAAAGCCAGCATGGTGATTGGCTCCCGCAAAAACGTTTCGGAAGCAGAAAGAAATGAATTGCTCCTCTCAAGACCCTTGTGCATGGCGAACTCAAATCGCCGGGAGAATGGGCGGGGCTACCCAGTCCAGCCCCTCAGAGGACGAGTCGAGAAATTTGCACATTTCCACAGAGAAGAATGTCGGCAGGTCGACATTTTGCGTCACAGTTGCGTCACAGTCTACGTTGTTTTTGAATAATTTGACGGGATTGAAAATAAACAAGGAGAAGTGAGCTGTGAGTATTTAGCGTCTTTATATTGTATTGTACTTTGCACGTTTATATCCAAGTATTTTTCTTCAAGTTTACCACTGTTAATAGATTTCTTTCAACACTTTACAAAATGTCATGTGAGATATATATATGTAACCCACGGTTACCATAAAGTATTTTCTTTGTGTATTTTGCATAATTGGAATAATAATAATAGTTTGAATCAACACAAATTCTTATTGTTATACCTCAGGCTTTCCAAATAACGGGGTCCAGACCCCAAAGCCCTTCTACAGAACCACCCCCTTTCCAAAAGCCCCAATCCAATCCAAAGCCCTAACAGACACCGCCGTGTTCACCCCGCCTCCCTGCCCTGCCCCACCCTAGCTTACCACACAAGAGTCCTTTCGCCACCGGCGTGGTGGCCGGGACACTGTACCAGTTGTCGACGGCCGACGCCTTCTCTCACTTTCTGTTGTACGTGAGCACGAACTCCGGGTAGATCTGAGGCC